>NW_026960679.1:0-65572 GCF_021018805.1 Prinia subflava | reverse complement strand
GTCTTGCTCTATAGACATGGGAAACACTAACTGGTACAGAGTGTAAGCAAGTAAAGCATAAGGCATGAAAGTGTCTGCAGCAGCTTCTCTGGTGGTTGGCAACACAAGCAACTAACAAGACTTGTGTTTTGATCAACTCCAGAAAGCAAACTATAGAAACCAAAAGCAGAGATCACTGTTCACTCTGTAAAGCAAATCTGTATGTTACATAGCTCTATCACAGAAACTTAGTAAATTAGGCAGTAACAGCTTTAGTTCTCCTTCTATGGACATGAAAGACACCAACCGGTGCAGCGTAAAAGCCAGTAATGGATAAAGCAAGAGAGGGTCTGCAGCAGCTTCTCTGCTGGTTGGCAGCACAAACAACTAACATGACTTGTGTTTTCATCAACTCCAGAAAGCAAGCCATGGAAACCAAAAGCAGAAACCACTGTTCACTCGGAAAAGCAAAGCTTTATGTTACAGTGCTCTTTCATGGAAACTTTGCAAATTAAGCAGTAACAGCTTTGGTCTTGCTCTATAGGCATGAGAAACATCAACTGGTGGAGTGTCAAAGGAAAGGTTTCTGTTACATGGCTCTTTCATGGAAATCAAGCAAATTAGGAAGTACCCACCTTTATTCGTGGTCTGGTGACAAGCAAAACACATACATGTGCAAAGTGTAAACCGGTACTGCAAAAGGCAGGAAAGCGCCTTCAGCAGCTTCTCTATTTCTTGGGAACACAAACAACAGCCAAGACTTGTGTTTTGATCAACTCCAGAAAGCAAACCATAGAAACCAAAAGCAGAGATCACTGTTCACTCTGTAAAGCAAATCTTTATTTTACATAGCTCTATCACAGAAACTTAGTAAATTAGGCAGTAACAGCTTTAGTTCTCCTTCTATGGACATGAAAGACACCAACCGGTGCAGCGTAAAAGCCAGTAATGGATAAGGCAAGAGAGGGTCTGCAGCAGCTTCTCTGCTGGTTGGCAGCACAAACAACTAACATGACTTGTGTTTTCATCAACTCCAGAAAGCAAGCCATGGAAACCAAAAGCAGAGATCACTGTTCACTCTGAAAAGCAAATCTTTATGTTACATAGCTCTTACATGGAACTCTATCAAATTAGGCAATACCAGCTTTGGTCTTGCTCTATAGACATGGGAAACACTAACTGGTACAGAGTGTAAGCAAGTAAAGCATAAGGCATGAAAGTGTCTGCAGCAGCTTCTCTGCTGGTTGGCAACACAAGCAACTAACAAGACTTGTGTTTTGATCAACTCCAGAAAGCAAGCCCTGGAAACCAAAAGCAGAGATCACAGTTCACTCTGTAAAGCAAATCTTTATGTTACATAGCTCTATCACAGAAACAGTAAATTAGGCAGTAACAGCTTTAGTTCTCCTCCTATGGACATGAAAGACACCAACCGGTGCAGCGTAAAAGCCAGTAATGGATAAGGCAAGAGAGGGTCTGCAGCAGCTTCTCTGCTGGTTGGCAGCACAAACAACTAACATGACTTGTGTTTTCATCAACTCCAGAAAGCAAGCCATGGAAACCAAAAGCAGAGATCACTGTTCACTCTGAAATGCAAATCTTTATGTTACATAGCTCTTACATGGAACTCTACCAAATTAGGCAATACCAGCTTTGGTCTTGCTCTATAGACATGGGAAACACTAACTGGCACAGAGTGTAAGCAAAGAAAGCATAAGGCATGAAAGTGTCTGCAGCAGCTTCTCTGCTGGTTGGCAACACAAGCAACTAACAAGACTTGTGTTTTGATCAACTCCAGAAAGCAAGCCCTGGAAACCAAAAGCAGAGATCAAAGTTCACTCTGTAAAGCAAATCTTTATGTTACATTGCTCTTACATGGAACTCTACCAAATTAGGCAATACCAGCTTTGGTCTTGCTCTATAGACATGGGAAACACTAACTGGTACAGAGTGTAAGCAAAGAAAGCATAAGGCATGAAAGTGTCTGCAGCAGCTTCTCTGGTGGTTGGCAACACAAGCAACTAACAAGACTTGTGTTTTGATCAACTTCAGAAAGCAAACTATAGAAACCAAAAGCAGAGATCACAGTTCACTCTGTAAAGCTAATCTGTATGTTACATAGCTCTATCACAGAAACTTAGTAAATTAGGCAGTAACAGCTTTAGTTCTCCTTCTATGGACATGAAAGACACCAACCGGTGCAGCGTAAAAGCCAGTAATGGATAAAGCAAGAGAGTGTCTGCAGCAGCTTCTCTGCTGGTTGGCAGCACAAACAACTAACATGACTTGTGTTTTCATCAACTCCAGAAAGCAAGCCATGGAAACCAAAAGCAGAAACCACTGTTCACTCGGAAAAGCAAAGCTTTATGTTACAGTGCTCTTTCATGGAAACTTTGCAAATTAGGCAGTAACAGCTTTGGTCTTGCTCTATAGACATGAGAAACATCAACCGGTGGAGTGTCAAAGGAAAGGTTTCTGTTACATGGCTCTTTCTGTTGGGATTCATGATTTATTTCTCTATGAGTTCTCTGTATGGTTCAGTTTTATGTACCCCTTCCCCCCTAATTGTTATGCAAGCCTTCCCTCACAGTCCCTGCACCCCAAGCTATTTTTAGCTTTTGCTGTTAAGTGTCCCTCAGCCTTCCCGCCAGAAACGTTCTCCTCCCCTTCCTCCCTGATTGGCTTTACTGCATGTCCCTGCCCCTTTTCTGACTTGGTTACTGACTTGGATTGGCTAGCTGCGTCTAGCCACCCCCATTACTCCTCCCATGCTCTGTCCCTTAAAACCCCTGTGCATCCCTGGCTCTGGGTCTCTCTCTGGGGAGAACCCAGGGTGGCAATAAACCTCACTGTGTGTTCCTCCCGAGAGAGCCTCTCTGTCTCCTCCTTCATTGTTGTGGCAAGCCATCGGGTCTGCATTGCCTCTCGAGGCCAAGAACCCACAGGGGCAGGGCTGACTCTACAATACTGTCAGCTCGCCTCCCAGAGTCTGTGTTGCCGGCGGTGTAGAGCAAGCCAGGCTAGGCAGACGGGGAACAGCAGACACCGCCGCGACATTTGGTGGCGCCCACTGCGGGGCCTTGAAGAGGCGTCAAGACCCTGCAGAAGTGGATTGGCAACACCCAAGACCAGGTCGGGTGCTGCGAAGAAAATCCTTGGACGTTCCAGTACCTCCTGGTGAGCAGTCCCTTTGGGGAGGCGCTCCCGGAGGATTGTGAGGATAGCCGTCGCCTGCTGCACTCCAGCGTCTGTCCTCGCAGAAGGAGGATTTCCCTGAGACAGTTCTGCACCCCCTCCAGGAGCCGAGATTCCGGTCTGAGGACTGGTAAGTGGAAATTTTGTGCCTCCCTAGGCTGCGGGGAGAGCAAATGCCATTCGGCACGACTTGAATTGATATAACAGCCCATAAGGCTGTGGACGTGACCACGTGGTCCCGGGGGGTAGGATTTTTGGGTCCCTCGCCCTCGGTTGGTTGGCTCTGGAGTTTTGATTTTGTTCTGTTGGCTGTTTTTGTGTTGAGGACTGTGCGTGGCCGTGAGAGGGCGGCACGCAGGGCTGTCAGTGTGTCTGCGGGTTTTACTGACAGCGAGATTTTAGTTTTGCATCGCACCCCGTGTTGTGTGTGGTTTTTGCAGCTGTAGTGAGTGTGTTTTTGCGGGTTTTAAGTTTGCGGTGCTTGTGGTTTTGGTGTGGTTTTTGAGTTTTACTGGTCTCAGGGAGAAAGCTGCCACTTAACATCTTCTCGTTGGGAAAATGGGTGCTTCCCTGTCGGCAGCAGACAGAGAAAATTTTTCAGTTTGCGTCGCCTTGCTGGAAGCAAGTGGCGCGCGTTTTTCTAAGACTTGCCTGAAGAGGCTGATCAGATGGATCGGCAAGGAATTTCAGGAGGTTTCCCGGGACAAGATCCAGTGTCTCCGATTTTGGGGGACAGTGGAAGAGAAAATTGCACAATTCGGCCGGTCCCGAGGAAAAGAGGCGCAGAAATTTTCTTATTTGGCCTTGCAGTTAAAAACTGCTCTGAAAAATAAAGATCTCCTTGCCAATCCATCTACCAGGCAGTCTGCCCCTTCTTCCCCTTCCCCTAGTCCTAAGCCCAGTCGTTCCCCTAAGGGAATTCTAAAGAAAGTTGGGGTGAAAAAATCCCCGAGCTCTGCCTCTCTGCAGAATTCCCGTTCCCCCAGCCTCAATAGTCGTGGCCAGACTGCTGAGGATCCTTCGGACTGCCCTGGCCAGGCAGGCGAAGGCTCAACCCGTACCCGCTTTCCCTCATCCCCTCATCCCAGAGTTAAGTTTAATTTAACTGCGTCACAATCTGCACAAGATGGCGGATGTGATGTAGAAAATGGCGGCCACTCAGCCTCGTGGTCACCATCCCCATCCCCCATCCCTTCTTCTTCCCGAAATCCTTTTCGTCCCACCCACCCTCCCACTTCCCCGACAAACCCCTTCCTGTCCCAAACCCCACCCGCCTCGGAGAGGTTCCCACCCTCCCGTCCCTCCCATCGACCCACCCCGGAGGTGGAGTCGTCCCGCCCATCGCCCTGCCCCGGAAGGAGGCCATCTTGGTTTCCCGATTCCCACGCTCTCTCTTCCGGTTCCCACGGTTCCCCACCGGAAGATGACAGTGATTGGGATCCTGAAGTGGGTCTGTCGGTTGCGCCAGTCACTTACCGTCGGCAACGCGGTAGTGACACCCCCAAAATCTCATTGGTTTCCAATAGGCCAAAGTGTAATTCGGGAATTGTGTAAGGCGCACAAGGATTATTCAAGAGACAGCCCATACTTCAGGGGTCTCCTTCAGGCTGAGCTTTCCTCCTCAACAGTGGTTCCCTTTGACCTTAAGCAGCTGTTTGCTTGCCTCATGGGCCTTTCAGAGTTCAAGCTCTGGGAGACAGCCTTCCGGCAGCTGCTTAAGGACAGGATTCCCTGTGTGTTTCTCTGAAAAAAAAAAAAAAAAAAAAAAAAAAAAAAAAAAAAAAAAAAAAAAAAAAAAAAAAAAGCGTGGGAATCCTGTCCTTAAGCAGCTGCCGGAAGGCTGTCTCCCAGAGCTTGAACTCTGAAAGGCCCATGAGGCAAGCAAACAGCTGCTTAAGGTCAAAGGGAACCACTGTTGAGTGACGAAAGCACAGCAACGGACACCCAGGGCAATCCCATTTCCCTCTCCCTCCTCTTCGGAGAGCTCCAGTTCTCCACCCCTCAGGTCCAGGCCTCACTCATCCCAGTCCCCGTCCTCCAGGTCATTAAGGAGCTTGCATGCACTGCTTTCTTCGCTCTGCAACCCCATGCCAAACTTCCCCCTTTTACACACATTAGGCAGGGTCCCCAGGAATCCTATGTGGATTTCCTGGACAAATTGACGAGGGCTGTGGAAATTCAAGTCAAAACGGTGTCTGCGCGCGAGCATGTCCTCCTTGAACTGGCATTCATCAATGCTAACGATGTTTGTCGTCAAGCAATTTTAAGTCTTCCTTTAGACCCTCCGAGGACACTCGCCGCCATGCTCCAGGTCTGCGACGCCAAAGTCCCGTATCTGCTGAAGCCGCAGTCTCAACCCATGTCCAGACCTCAGCATCCCACAGGCCCTGTCAGACCCAAGGTTGCAGACGCGAGGACGCCTTCCCAGAAACCAGCAGTGCCGCCTCGCCGCAAGTCGTCCTTCACCAGCAGCCGTGGTGGAAAACCCGGGTTCTGCCACGTCTGCAAGCAACCGGGACACTGGGCAAATGAGTGCCCCAACAAAACAAGGCCGGCAACTCCCAAGTTGCAACGGGGGGGCATCCAACAAAAAAACTAGAGGGAGAGCGTGGGTCCGTCCAACGTGTAGACCCCAATCGGGCGGACCAAATCACCGGCATTACATCAGCCGGGAACAAGGGGGGTCAAATTGCAAACGACTCTTCACCGGACATGACACTTCTACCTCAAGGCTGCGTTAGGGCTGAACTCAGTTCACCCACTACCTGTCTTTATCATTCCTGCAGGTTGCACTTGACCAAAGGACTTCACCTCACCGATTCCAGCTGGTCATTCATCAACGTTGACTCGACACACACCGACGCCGAGACACTTCGGGTTGGTAAGTTCATCATCGTTGGTGATTGCAAATTTACTCCGCCTGAGATTGAGGTCTATCCAGTTATGTTCTCTAACATCTCTGGTGCCATCGGTCTCTGGGTGTGCTGCACGACTCCTCCCATCTACCTGCCTAGAGGGACAGTGATTGCTCAGGCAATCACACTCTGTGACACGCCTGTCAAGGTCAACTCTGTCCACACCATCACTCCTAGGCAAAAGATCGTCATCCCTTGTACCATCACATTAGGGAATGAATCGGTAGACAAGGGATTGGTTTTTGACACAGGGGCGGATGTGACCATCATTCCTATAAAGGATTGGCCGTCACATTGGGCATTGGAAAACGCGCCTGTGCAAGTCCAGGGTGTAGGAGGTATTCAATTGGCAAGACGTTCACAGAGCATGGTGCAAATTACGGGGCCAAAGGGACAATTGGCTTCTGTACGTCCCTTTGTTTTAGACTACGAGGGTCCCTTGATTGGGAGAGACATGATGGCCCAGTGGGGGGCCACAATTGACATTCCCGACCCCTCACACTTTGGGGCGGCGGCTGTTGCACAGCGCCCAACCCAGAAGCTCAATTGGACAACAGATACACCAGTCTGGGTTGATCAATGGCCGCTTTCCAAAGACAAATTACAGGCGCTGGAGGAGCTCGTGAAGGAGCAATTAGATAAAGGCCACATCGTGGAGTCCACGTCACCGTGGAACTCCCCGGTCTTTGTCATTCGCAAAGCGGATGGCAAACGTTGGCGTCTCCTTCATGACCTCCGCCAAATTAACAACGTCATCCAGGACGTTGGGTCTCTCCAGCCTGGGATGCCTTCCCCAACCATGCTCCCCCGAGATTGGAATCTGGCCATCATCGACATTAAAGATGCCTTCTTTCAAATTCCTCTGCATCCTGACGATGCTCCGCGTTTTGCTTTCTCGGTGCCTACTATTAACCGAGATGCCCCAAGGAAGAGGTACCACTGGACCGTACTCCCCCAGGGGATGAAAAACTCTCCAGTGATGTGCCAACAGTACATCGCTTCCTTGCTGGCCCCTGTGCGTGCAGCATCGGAGGGGGCTGTCATCTATCACTACATGGATGACATCCTCATTTGCGCCCCAACTGATCATGAGCTTTCACAATTGCTTGCTCGTGTAACGGGTTCGTTAGTTGCTGCAGGGTTCGAGCTGCAACATGATAAGATCCAGAAGATGCCGCCTTGGAGGTACTTAGGCTTGGAGATCACCAGGCGGACCATTGTGCCGCAAAAATTGGAGATTCGGACCAAGGTCCGGACCCTTGCGGATGTCCATTCGCTGTGTGGAGCATTGAATTGGGTAAGACCCTGGTTAGGTCTCTCTACGGAGGACCTTGCTCCTCTTTTCAATTTATTGAAAGGGGGGGAGGAGCTGAGTTCTCCCAGGAACCTTACCCCGGAGGCGTGCACAGCGTTAGAGAAGGTTCAGCGCGCCATGACATCGCGCCAGGCTCACCGCTGTGACCCAGAGCTTCCCTTCAAGTTTGTCATCCTGGGTAAGCTCCCACACCTTCACGGTGTGATTTTTCAATGGGACACTCGCACACACACACGCGAGAAGGGTCGAGGCAGGAACGATCCTCTCTTGATCATAGAGTGGGTCTTCCTCAGCCATCACAGACCCAAGAGGATGACACAGCCACAGGAGCTGATGGCTGAACTCATCCGCAAAGCGAGATTGCGGATGAGGGAATTGGCCGGATGCGATTTCCAATGCATTCACATGCCAATTGGGTTGTCAACGGGCCAGATGACAAAACCAATGTTGGAGCACCTGCTTCAGGAAAATGAAGCGCTTCAATTTGCTCTGGATTCCTTTACGGGCCAAATTTCGATTCACAGGCCGGCCCACAAATTATTTAATTCGGAGGTTAATTTCACATTGGCGATAAGGAGTGTACGGAGCAGGAAACCGCTCGAGGCTCTCACAGTTTTCACTGACGCGTCCGGGAGTTCCCACAAGTCAGTGATGACTTGGGTGGACCCCAAAACTCAGCAGTGGGAGGCAGATATCAAGACAGTTGAGGGTTCCCCTCAAATTGCTGAGTTGGCCGCTGTCGTGAGAGTGTTCGAAAGGTTCCGCGTACCTCTCAATTTAGTTACCGACTCCGCTTATGTCGCGGGGGTGGTCTCCAGAGCTGATCAGGCTGTTTTGCAGGAGGTGTCCAACAAAGCTCTTTATGAGCTGCTCTCGAAGCTGGTAAAGCTCGTCTCCCACCGAGAGCATCCTTTTTATGTGATGCATTGTAGGTCGCACACCGATTTGCCAGGGTTCATCGCGGAAGGGAACAGGAGGGCAGATGCTCTCGCTGCTCCTGCCGCTGTGGCCCCATTGCCCGAGGTTTTTAAACAGGCACAAATCAGCCATTCGCTCCACCACCAGAACGCTCCGAGTCTGGTGAGGCGGTTTCACCTCTCCCGCCAACAGGCTAGGGCGATTGTGGCGTCGTGTCCATCCTGCTCATCCCATTCAGTCCCCACTCTCCATGCTGGGGTTAACCCTCGTGGATTGAGTGCCTGTGAGCTTTGGCAAACGGATGTCACCCATGTGGCGGCATTCGGAAAGCTGAAATTCGTCCATGTCTCCGTGGACACCTTCTCTGGCCTTGTGTATGCGTCCGCCCACGCAGGAGAGAGAGCGGCCCACGCGATCAGTCATCTGATCCAGGCTTTCTCTTTTATGGGCATTCCTAAGGGCCTCAAAACTGATAATGGCCCAGCCTACGCCTCCAAGGAGTTTGCAGCTTTCCTCCAGCAATGGGGAGTGGAACACAAAACAGGCATCCCCCACTCTCCCACAGGGCAGGCAATTGTGGAGAGGACTCACCAAAATCTCAAAAGAGTCCTTGACCAACAGACGAGGATGCTCAAAACCGAAACTCCGGTAATCCGATTGGCTAGAGCACTTTACACTCTAAATTTCCTAAATTGTACCTTTGAAAATTTTAATCCGCCGGTTGTGAAGCATTTTAATATGCATGAGGAATACCAGCCTGGAAAGAAGCCTCCGGTAATGGTGAAGTCACCAGAAACAGGTCAGGTGGAGGGACCCTATGACCTCATGACGTGGGGGCGCGGGTACGCCTGCGTTCTCACGCCCTCTGGGGCCAGATGGGTTCCCTCCAAGTGGGTCAAGCCTTTCACAGCCAGGTCACGGAAGAAAGAGCAGGGTCCGGTGGAAGACGCGGGGCAGCTTCAAGAAGCTCCGCAAGTCAAGTCTGCAGCTTTGCGCCGCAAGCGCAAGGTGTCGTTTGCTGACCCTCTGGAGGAGATCCGGGAGATCCCCTTGCGCTGTTCCTACCCTGGTGAACCCGTCCTTCCAGATTTTCTGTTTAATCCAAGTTAGTAACCTTCCCCCACAGTTTCATTTCAGGTCATCGCCTTCGGCCTCAGGATGCGAAGCCTCCTGACCACCCTCTTGGCGCTGTGCCTCATCGCCGTTGGTAAAGCGTGGATCGCATTGCGGGAGCTACCGACGACGATGAGCAACTGGGTGGACGACGTCCTCGGGCGCTGGGGGGGTGCCGGGCTGGGCGCAACCTTTGGTCCGATGGTGCCTGATCGTTTTATTTGTCATTGCAGTTATCCCCCTTGCAGTCAAAGCCATCAGGAAAGGAACCCGCAGGCTGGTCATCTGCGTGGCAAATTGCCCCAGGAGGAGCCTCCACCTTCTCTTCCTGCTCTCTTGTGTCGCGAACACTGGACACGGCTGGATCGTCCCACAGCCCAAGTCCAATGTTTGGGCAACTCTTGCAAAGGCCATGGGGCAGGATCATATCTGCCTCAACCAGGCCAGTGCTTCTGACCCGATGTCGACATGTCTAGTGGGGATCCCTTTCACCGCTGCCGAGATGCCTAGAGCACTCTTCCAGGCCATCAATCAATCATATCGCCAAGTGGATGGAACACATTCCGTGGTGACCAAAAGCGGCGACCTAGACGCCAATCCGCTGGTGGGGTGGAAGAGGTTTCTGAGTGACCTCAAGGTCTTGCCGGCCGAGCCTCCCGAGCTTGAGCTCTTGGGCTCCTCCAGGGCTCAGGTTTGCGTTAGGTTCGACCACCCGCCGGTGTCTTCCTCTCTCCCTTCCAGCAGGGTTGTGCTGTCTGGCACCTCTCACCAAGAGGAATCTTGGTGCGAGAGGCTCGCCAAGATATCAACCCCGATATCTTCCATGAGTCAGCCACGCGAGCTGCCTGCTGGAATGTTCCTCATCTGCGGCGATCGGGCCTGGGCAGGCATCCCCTCTCGCCTTCTAGGAGGTCCGTGCACCTTGGGGAAACTGGGGCTGTTTACACCCAACAAGACACAAATTATGAATTTGAAGGAAAAGGAGAATGGTGCACAACATCTCGGACGCCAAAAACGTGCTGTTAAAGATTTGGACCCTGACTGCGACACAGAAATTATTCATTGGTCGAAGTCCAAAGGAATCGCAGTCACAATCTTCGCGCCATGGGTCTCCATTGCTAAGGCCCTGGGCGAACTCGGACACTTGGAGTGTTGGGTTGCTAAACAAGCAAATCTTACATCCCAGGCCCTATCAAACCTCCTACGAGACGAGGAAATAACTAGACAAGCCACCCTACAAAATCGGGCGGCCATAGACTACCTCCTCCTCTTGCACGGTCATACGTGCGAGGAGTTTGAGGGTCTATGTTGTTTTAATCTCTCGACGCGGGCAGTAAGCACAAGATCTCTGATCCAGCAAATGCAAGAGCAAGTGGGCAAGATCCAGCAAGAGACAGATGACTGGCTCTCCAACCTATTCCAAGGTTGGGGCATTTCTGGCTGGGTTGGTTCGATTCTTAAATCTGTCCTAATGATTTTCTTTGTCATTTTAGTTGCCCTCATTTTATTTGGCATTCTTAAGCGTATGCTTTTGAAGCTGTCTTCTAGTTCGGACACTCCCGCTGTGCGCATCGCTATGGCCTCCACATCGATGAACCTTCAAGTCAATGAAGAGGAAGACTGTGCTGTGGGCCAAAGCATTTGCGCGGACTGTGATTGCCAGCAGTGCAATGAACTTTAAAAACTAAAAAAGGGGGAGATGTTGGGATTCATGATTTATTTCTCTATGAGTTCTCTGTATGGTTCAGTTTTATGTACCCCTTCCCCCCTAATTGTTATGCAAGCCTTCCCTCACAGTCCCTGCACCCCAAGCTATTTTTAGCTTTTGCTGTTAAGTGTCCCTCAGCCTTCCCGCCAGAAACGTTCTCCTCCCCTTCCTCCCTGATTGGCTTTACTGCATGTCCCTGCCCCTTTTCTGACTTGGTTACTGACTTGGATTGGCTAGCTGCGTCTAGCCACCCCCATTACTCCTCCCATGCTCTGTCCCTTAAAACCCCTGTGCATCCCTGGCTCTGGGTCTCTCTCTGGGGAGAACCCAGGGTGGCAATAAACCTCACTGTGTGTTCCTCCCGAGAGAGCCTCTCTGTCTCCTCCTTCATTGTTGTGGCAAGCCATCGGGTCTGCATTGCCTCTCGAGGCCAAGAACCCACAGGGGCAGGGCTGACTCTACAATACTGTCAGCTCGCCTCCCAGAGTCTGTGTTGCCGGCGGTGTAGAGCAAGCCAGGCTAGGCAGACGGGGAACAGCAGACACCGCCGCGACATCTTTCATGGAAATCAAGCAAATTAGGAAGTACCCACCTTTATTCGTGGTCTGGTGACAAGCAAAACACATACATGTGCAAAGTGTAAACCGGTACTGCAAAAGGCAGGAAAGCGCCTTCAGCAGCTTCTCTATTTCTTGGGAACACAAACAACAGCCAAGACTTGTGTTTTGATCAACTCCAGAAAGCAAACCATAGAAACCAAAAGCAGAGATCACTGTTCACTCTGTAAAGCAAATCTTTATGTTACATAGCTCTATCACAGAAACTTAGTAAATTAGGCAGTAACAGCTTTAGTTCTCCTTCTATGGACATGAAAGACACCAAAGGTGCAGCGTAAAAGCCAGTAATGGATAAGGCAAGAGAGGGTCTGCAGCAGCTTCTCTGCTGGTTGGCAGCACAAACAACTAACATGACTTGTGTTTTCATCAACTCCAGAAAGCAAGCCATGGAAACCAAAAGCAGAGATCACTGTTCACTCTGAAAAGCAAATCTTTATGTTACATAGCTCTTACATGGAACTCTACCAAATTAGGCAATACCAGCTTTGGTCTTGCTCTATAGACATGGGAAACACTAACTGGTACAGAGTGTAAGCAAGTAAAGCATAAGGCATGAAAGTGTCTGCAGCAGCTTCTCTGGTGGTTGGCAACACAAGCAACTAACAAGACTTGTGTTTTGATCAACTCCAGAAAGCAAACTATAGAAACCAAAAGCAGAGATCACTGTTCATTCTGTAAAGCAAATCTGTATGTTACATAGCTCTATCACAGAAACTTAGTAAATTAGGCAGTAACAGCTTTAGTTCTCCTTCTATGGACATGAAAGACACCAACCGGTGCAGCGTAAAAGCCAGTAATGGATAAAGCAAGAGAGGGTCTGCAGCAGCTTCTCTGCTGGTTGGCAGCACAAACAACTAACATGACTTGTGTTTTCATCAACTCCAGAAAGCAAGCCATGGAAACCAAAAGCAGAAACCACTGTTCACTCGGAAAAGCAAAGCTTTATGTTACAGTGCTCTTTCATGGAACTCTACCAAATTAGGCAATACCAGCTTTGGTCTTGCTCTATAGACATGGGAAACACTAACTGGCACAGAGTGTAAGCAAAGAAAGCATAAGGCATGAAAGTGTCTGCAGCAGCTTCTCTGCTGGTTGGCAACACAAGCAACTAACAAGACTTGTGTTTTGATCAACTCCAGAAAGCAAGCCCTGGAAACCAAAAGCAGAGATCAAAGTTCACTCTGTAAAGCAAATCTTTATGTTACATTGCTCTTACATGGAACTCTACCAAATTAGGCAATACCAGCTTTGCTCTTGCTCTATAGACATGGGAAACACTAACTGGTACAGAGTGTAAGCAAAGAAAGCATAAGGCATGAAAGTGTCTGCAGCAGCTTCTCTGGTGGTTGGCAACACAAGCAACTAACAAGACTTGTGTTTTGATCAACTTCAGAAAGCAAACTATAGAAACCAAAAGCAGAGATCACAGTTCACTCTGTAAAGCTAATCTGTATGTTACATAGCTCTATCACAGAAACTTAGTAAATTAGGCAGTAACAGCTTTAGTTCTCCTTCTATGGACATGAAAGACACCAACCGGTGCAGCGTAAAAGCCAGTAATGGATAAAGCAAGAGAGTGTCTGCAGCAGCTTCTCTGCTGGTTGGCAGCACAAACAACTAACATGACTTGTGTTTTCATCAACTCCAGAAAGCAAGCCATGGAAACCAAAAGCAGAAACCACTGTTCACTCGGAAAAGCAAAGCTTTATGTTACAGTGCTCTTTCATGGAAACTTTGCAAATTAGGCAGTAACAGCTTTGGTCTTGCTCTATAGACATGAGAAACATCAACCGGTGGAGTGTCAAAGGAAAGGTTTCTGTTACATGGCTCTTTCATGGAAATCAAGCAAATTAGGAAGTACCCACCTTTATTCGTGGTCTGGTGACAAGCAAAACACATACATGTGCAAAGTGTAAACCGGTACTGCAAAAGGCAGGAAAGCGCCTTCAGCAGCTTCTCTATTTCTTGGGAACACAAACAACAGCCAAGACTTGTGTTTTGATCAACTCCAGAAAGCAAACCATAGAAACCAAAAGCAGAGATCACTGTTCACTCTGTAAAGCAAATCTTTATGTTACATAGCTCTATCACAGAAACTTAGTAAATTAGGCAGTAACAGCTTTAGTTCTCCTTCTATGGACATGAAAGACACCAAAGGTGCAGCGTAAAAGCCAGTAATGGATAAGGCAAGAGAGGGTCTGCAGCAGCTTCTCTGCTGGTTGGCAGCACAAACAACTAACATGACTTGTGTTTTCATCAACTCCAGAAAGCAAGCCATGGAAACCAAAAGCAGAGATCACTGTTCACTCTGAAAAGCAAATCTTTATGTTACATAGCTCTTACATGGAACTCTATCAAATTAGGCAATACCAGCTTTGGTCTTGCTCTATAGACATGGGAAACACTAACTGGTACAGAGTGTAAGCAAAGAAAGCATAAGGCATGAAAGTGTCTGCAGCAGCTTCTCTGGTGGTTGGCAACACAAGCAACTAACAAGACTTGTGTTTTGATCAACTTCAGAAAGCAAACTATAGAAACCAAAAGCAGAGATCACTGTTCATTCTGTAAAGCAAATCTGTATGTTACATAGCTCTATCACAGAAACTTAGTAAATTAGGCAGTAACAGCTTTAGTTCTCCTTCTATGGACATGAAAGACACCAACCGGTGCAGCGTAAAAGCCAGTAATGGATAAAGCAAGAGAGGGTCTGCAGCAGCTTCTCTGCTGGTTGGCAGCACAAACAACTAACATGACTTGTGTTTTCATCAACTCCAGAAAGCAAGCCATGGAAACCAAAAGCAGAAACCACTGTTCACTCGGAAAAGCAAAGCTTTATGTTACAGTGCTCTTTCATGGAAACTTAGCAAATTAAGCAGTAACAGCTTTGGTCTTGCTCTATAGACATGAGAAACATCAACCGGTGGAGTGTCAAAGGAAAGGTTTCTGTTACATGGCTCTTTCATGGAAATCAAGCAAATTAGGAAGTACCCACCTTTATTAGTGGTCTGGTGACAAGCAAAACACATACATGTGCAAAGTGTAAACCGGTACTGCAAAAGGCAGGAAAGCGCCTTCAGCAGCTTCTCTATTTCTTGAGAACACAAACAACAGACAAGACTTGTGTTTTGATCAACTCCAGAAAGCAAACCATAGAAACCAAAAGCAGAGATCACTGTTCACTCTGTAAAGCAAATCTGTATGTTACATAGCTCTATCACAGAAACTTAGTAAATTAGGCAGTAACAGCTTTAGTTCTCCTTCTATGGACATGAAAGACACCAACCGGTGCAGCGTAAAAGCCAGTAATGGATAAGGCAAGAGAGGGTCTGCAGCAGCTTCTCTGCTGGTTGGCAGCACAAACAACTAACATGACTTGTGTTTTCATCAACTCCAGAAAGCAAGCCATGGAAACCAAAAGCAGAGATCACAGTTCATTCTGTAAAGCAAATCTTTATGTTACATAGCTCTTACATGGAACTCTATCAAATTAGGCAATACCAGCTTTGGTCTTGCTCTATAGACATGGGAAACACTAACTGGTACAGAGTGTAAGCAAAGAAAGCATAAGGCATGAAAGTGTCTGCAGCAGCTTCTCTGGTGGTTGGCAACACAAGCAACTAACAAGACTTGTGTTTTGATCAACTCCAGAAAGCAAACCATGGAAACCAAAAGCAGAGATCACTGTTCACTCTGTAAAGCAAATCTTTATGTTACATAGCTCTATCACAGAAACTTAGTAAATTAGGCAGTAACAGCTTTAGCTCTCCTTCTATGGACATGAAAGACACCAAAGGTGCAGCGTAAAAGCAAGTAATGGATAAGGCAAGAGAGGGTCTGCAGCAGCTTCTCTGCTGGTTGGCAGCACAAACAACTAACATGACTTGTGTTTTCATCAACTCCAGAAAGCAAGCCATGGAAACCAAAAGCAGAGATCACTGTTCACTCTGAAAAGCAAATCTTTATGTTACATAGCTCTTACATGGTACTCTATCAAATTAGGCAATACCAGCTTTGGTCTTGCTCTATAGACATGGGAAACACTAACTGGTACAGAGTGTAAGCAAGTAAAGCATAAGGCATGAAAGTGTCTGCAGCAGCCTCTCTGGTGGTTGGCAACACAAGCAACTAACAAGACTTGTGTTTTGATCAACTCCAGAAAGCAAAGTATAGAAACCAAAAGCAGAGATCACAGTTCACTCTGTAAAGCAAATCTTTATGTTACATAGCTCTATCACAGAAACTTAGTAAATTAGGCAGTAACAGCTTTAGTTCTCCTTCGATGGACATGAAAGACACCAAAGGTGCAGCGTAAAAGCAAGTAATGGATAAGGCAAGAGAGGGTCTGCAGCAGCTTCTCTGCTGGTTGGCAGCACAAGCAACTAACAAGACTTGTGTTTTCATCATCTCCAGAAAGCAAGCCATGGAAACCAAAAGCAGAGATCACTGTTCACTCTGTAAAGCAAATCTTTATGTTACATAGCTCTTACATGGAACTCTATCAAATTAGGCAATACCAGCTTTGGTCTTGCTCTATAGACATGGGAAACACTAACTGGTACAGAGTGTAAGCAAGTAAAGCATAAGGCATGAAAGTATCTGCAGCAGCTTCTCTGGTGGTTGGCAACACAAGCAACTAACAAGACTTGTGTTTTGATCAACTCCAGAAAGCAAGCCATGGAAACCAAAAGCAGAGATCACTGTTCACTCTGTAAAGCAAATCTTTATGTTACATAGCTCTTACATGGAACTCTACCAAATTAGGCAATACCAGCTTTGGTCTTGCTCTATAGACATGGGAAACACTAACTGGTACAGAGTGTAAGCAAGTAAAGCATAAGGCATGAAAGTGTCTGCAGCAGCTTCTCTGGGGGTTGGCAACACAAGCAACTAACAAGACTTGTGTTTTGATCAACTCCAGAAAGCAAACCATAGAAACCAAAAGCAGAGATCACTGTTCACTCTGAAAAGCAAATCTTTATGTTACATAGCTCTATCACAGAAACTTAGTAAATTAGGCAGTAACAGCTTTAGTTCTCCTTCTATGGACATGAAAAACACCAACCGGTGCAGCGTAAGAGCCAGTAATGGATAAGGCAAGAGAGGGTCTGCAGCAGCTTCTCTGCTGGTTGGCAGCACAAACAACTAACATGACTTGTGTTTTCATCAACTCCAGAAAGCAAGCCATGGAAACCAAAAGCAGAGATCACTGTTCACTCTGAAAAGCAAATCTTAATGTTACATAGCTCTTACATGGAACTCTATCAAATTAGGCAATACCAGCTTTGGTCTTGCTCTATAGACATGGGAAACACTAACTGGTACAGAGTGTAAGCAAGTAAAGCATAAGGCATGAAAGTGTCTGCAGCAGCTTCTCTGGTGGTTGGCAACACAAGCAACTAACAAGACTTGTGTTTTGATCAACTCCAGAAAGCAAACCATGGAAACCAAAAGCAGAGATCACTGTTCACTCTGTAAAGCAAATCTTTATGTTACATAGCTCTATCACAGAAACTTAGTAAATTAGGCAGTAACAGCTTTAGTTCTCCTTCTATGGACATGAAAGACACCAAAGGTGCAGCGTAAAAGCAAGTAATGGATAAGGCAAGAGAGGTTCTGCAGCAGCTTCTCTGCTGGTTGGCAGCACAAACAACTAACATGACTTGTGTTTTGATCAACTCCAGAAAGCAAGCCATGGAAACCAAAAGCAGAAATCACTGTTCACTCTGAAAAGCAAATCTTTATGTTACATAGCTCTTACATGGAACTCTACCAAATTAGGCAATACCAGCTTTGGTCTTGCTCTATAGACATGGGAAACACTAACTGGTACAGAGTGTAAGCAAGTAAAGCATAAGGCATGAAAGTGTCTGCAGCAGCTTCTCTGCTGGTTGGCAACACAAGCAACTAACAAGACTTGTGTTTTGATCAACTCCAGAAAGCAAACTATAGAAACCAAAAGCAGAGATCACAGTTCACTCTGTAAAGCAAATCTTTATGTTACATAGCTCTATCACAGAAACTTAGTAAATTAGGCAGTAACAGCTTTAGTTCTCCTTCTATGGACATGAAAGACACCAACCGGTGCAGCGTAAAAGCCAGTAATGGATAAGGCAAGAGAGGGTCTGCAGCAGCTTCTCTGCTGATTGGCAGCACAAAGAACTAACATGACTTGAGTTTTCATCAACTCCAGAAAGCAAGCCATGGAAACCAAAAGCAGAGATCACTGTTCACTCTGTAAAGCAAATCTTTATGTTACATAGCTCTTACATGGAACTCTACCAAATTAGGCAATACCAGCTTTGGTCTTGCTCTATAGACATGGGAAACACTAACTGGTACAGAGTGTAAGCAAGTAAAGGATAAGGCATGAAAGTGTCTGCAGCAGCTTCTCTGGGGGTTGGCAACACAAGCAACTAACAAGACTTGTGTTTTGATCAACTCCAGAAAGCAAACTATAGAAACCAAAAGCAGAGATCACTGTTCACTCTGAAAAGCAAATCTTTATGTTACATAGCTCTATCACAGAAACTTAGTAAATTAGGCAGTAACAGCTTTAGTTCTCCTTCTATGGACATGAAAGACACCAAAGGTGCAGCGTAAAAGCAAGTAATGGATAAGGCAAGGGAGTGTCTGCAGCAGCTTCTCTGCTGGTTGGCAGCACAAACAACTAACAAGACTTGTGTTTTCATCAACTCCAGAAAGCAAGCCATGGAAACCAAAAGCAGAGATGACTGTTCACTCTGAAAAGCAAATCTTTATGTTACATAGCTCTTACATGGAACTCTATCAAATTAGGCAATACCAGCTTTGGTCTTGCTCTATAGACATGGGAAACACTAACTGGTACAGAGTGTAAGCAAGTAAAGCATAAGGCATGAAAGAGTCTGCAGCAGCTTCTCTGGTGGTTGGCAACACAAGCAACTAACAAGACTTGTGTTTTGATCAACTCCAGAAAGCAAACCATAGAAACCAAAAGCAGAGATCACAGTTCACTCTGTAAAGCAAATCTTTATGATACATAGCTCTATCACAGAAACTTAGTAAATTAGGCAGTAACAGCTTTAGTTCTCCTTCTATGGACATGAAAAACACCAACCGGTGCAGCGTAAAAGCCAGTAATGGATAAGGCAAGAGAGGGTCTGCAGCAGCTTCTCTGCTGGTTGGCAGCACAAAAAACTTAAATGACTTGTGTTTTCATCAACTCCAGAAAGCAAGCCATGGAAACCAAAAGCAGAGATCACTGTTCACTCTGAAAAGCAAATCTTTATGTTACATAGCTCTTACATGGAACTCTACCAAATTAGGCAATACCAGCTTTGGTCTTGCTCTATAGACATGGGAAACACTAACTGGTACAGAGTGTAAGCAAGTAAAGCATAAGGCATGAAAGTGTCTGCAGCAGCTTCTCTGGTGGTTGGCAACACAAGCAACTAACAAGACTTGTGTTTTGATCAACTCCAGAAAGCAAACCATAGAAACCAAAAGCAGAGATCACAGTTCACTCTGTAAAGCAAATCTTTATGTTACATAGCTCTATCACAGAAACTTAGTAAATTAGGCAGTAACAGCTTTAGTTCTCCTTCTATGGACATGAAAGACACCAAAGGTGCAGCGTAAAAGCAAGTAATGGATAAGGCAAGAGAGGGTTTTCAGCAGCTTCTCTGCTGGTTGGCAGCACAAGCAACTAACAAGACTTGTGTTTTCATCATCTCCAGAAAGCAAGCCATGGAAACCAAAAGCAGAGATCACTGTTCACTCTGAAAAGCAAATCTTTATGTTACATAGCTCTTACATGGAACTCTATCAAATTAGGCAATACCAGCTTTGGTCTTGCTCTATAGACATGGGAAACACTAACTGGTACAGAGTGTAAGCAAGTAAAGCATAAGGCATGAAAGTATCTGCAGCAGCTTCTCTGGTGGTTGGCAACACAAGCAACTAACAAGACTTGTGTTTTGATCAACTCCAGAAAGCAAACCATGGAAACCAAAAGCAGAGATCACTGTTCACTCTGTAAAGCAAATCTTTATGTTACATAGCTCTTACATGGAACTCTACCAAATTAGGCAATACCAGCTTTGGTCTTGCTCTATAGACATGGGAAACACTAACTGGTACAGAGTGTAAGCAAGTAAAGCATAAGGCATGAAAGTGTCTGCAGCAGCTTCTCTGGGGGTTGGCAACACAAGCAACTAACAAGACTTGTGTTTTGATCAACTCCAGAAAGCAAACTATAGAAACCAAAAGCAGAGATCACTGTTCACTCTGTAAAGCAAATCTTTATGTTACATAGCTCTATCACAGAAACTTAGTAAATTAGGCAGTAACAGCTTTAGTTCTCCTTCTATGGACATGAAAAACACCAACCGGTGCAGCGTAAAAGCCAGTAATGGATAAGGCAAGAGAGGGTCTGCAGCAGCTTCTCTGCTGGTTGGCAGCACAAACAACTAACATGACTTGTGTTTTCATCAACTCCAGAAAGCAAGCCATGGAAACCAAAAGCAGAGATGACGGTTCACTCTGAAAAGCAAATCTTAATGTTACATAGCTCTTACATGGAACTCTATCAAATTAGGCTATACCAGCTTTGGTCTTGCTCTATAGACATGGGAAACACTAACTGGTACAGAGTGTAAGCAAGTAAAGCATAAGGCATGAAAGTGTCTGCAGCAGCTTCTCTGGTGGTTGGCAACACAAGCAACTAACAAGACTTGTGTTTTGATCAACTCCAGAAAGCAAACCATGGAAACCAAAAGCAGAGATCACTGTTCACTCTGTAAAGCAAATCTTTATGTTACATAGCTCTATCACAGAAACTTAGTAAATTAGGCAGTAACAGCTTTAGTTCTCCTTCTATGGACATGAAAGACACCAAAGGTGCAGCGTAAAAGCAAGTAATGGATAAGGCAAGAGAGGTTCTGCAGCAGCTTCTCTGCTGGTTGGCAGCACAAACAACTAACATGACTTGTGTTTTGATCAACTCCAGAAAGCAAGCCATGGAAACCAAAAGCAGAAATCACTGTTCACTCTGAAAAGCAAATCTTTATGTTACATAGCTCTTACATGGAACTCTACCAAATTAGGCAATACCAGCTTTGGTCTTGCTCTATAGACATGGGAAACACTAACTGGTACAGAGTGTAAGCAAGTAAAGCATAAGGCATGAAAGTGTCTGCAGCAGCTTCTCTGCTGGTTGGCAACACAAGCAACTAACAAGACTTGTGTTTTGATCAACTCCAGAAAGCAAACTATAGAAACCAAAAGCAGAGATCACAGTTCACTCTGTAAAGCAAATCTTTATGTTACATAGCTCTATCACAGAAACTTAGTAAATTAGGCAGTAACAGCTTTAGTTCTCCTTCTATGGACATGAAAGACACCAACCGGTGCAGCGTAAAAGCCAGTAATGGATAAGGCAAGAGAGGGTCTGCAGCAGCTTCTCTGCTGATTGGCAGCACAAAGAACTAACATGACTTGAGTTTTCATCAACTCCAGAAAGCAAGCCATGGAAACCAAAAGCAGAGATCACTGTTCACTCTGTAAAGCAAATCTTTATGTTACATAGCTCTTACATGGAACTCTACCAAATTAGGCAATACCAGCTTTGGTCTTGCTCTATAGAAATGGGAAACACTAACTGGTACAGAGTGTAAGCAAGTAAAGCATAAGGCATGAAAGTGTCTGCAGCAGCTTCTCTGGGGGTTGGCAACACAAGCAACTAACAAGACTTGTGTTTTGATCAACTCCAGAAAGCAAACTATAGAAACCAAAAGCAGAGATCACAGTTCACTCTGTAAAGCAAATCTTTATGTTACATAGCTCTATCACAGAAACTTAGTAAATTAGGCAGTAACAGCTTTAGTTCTCCTTCTATGGACATGAAAGACACCAAAGGTGCAGCGTAAAAGCAAGTAATGGATAAGGCAAGGGAGTGTCTGCAGCAGCTTCTCTGCTGGTTGGCAGCACAAACAACTAACAAGACTTGTGTTTTCATCAACTCCAGAAAGCAAGCCATGGAAACCAAAAGCAGAGATGACTGTTCACTCTGAAAAGCAAATCTTTATGTTACATAGCTCTTACATGGAACTCTATCAAATTAGGCAATACCAGCTTTGGTCTTGCTCTATAGACATGGGAAACACTAACTGGTACAGAGTGTAAGCAAGTAAAGCATAAGGCATGAAAGAGTCTGCAGCAGCTTCTCTGGTGGTTGGCAACACAAGCAACTAACAAGACTTGTGTTTTGATCAACTCCAGAAAGCAAACCATAGAAACCAAAAGCAGAGATCACAGTTCACTCTGTAAAGCAAATCTTTATGATACATAGCTCTATCACAGAAACTTAGTAAATTAGGCAGTAACAGCTTTAGTTCTCCTTCTATGGACATGAAAAACACCAACCGGTGCAGCGTAAAAGCCAGTAATGGATAAGGCAAGAGAGGGTCTGCAGCAGCTTCTCTGCTGGTTGGCAGCACAAAAAACTTAAATGACTTGTGTTTTCATCAACTCCAGAAAGCAAGCCATGGAAACCAAAAGCAGAGATCACTGTTCACTCTGAAAAGCAAATCTTTATGTTACATAGCTCTTACATGGAACTCTACCAAATTAGGCAATACCAGCTTTGGTCTTGCTCTATAGACATGGGAAACACTAACTGGTACAGAGTGTAAGCAAGTAAAGCATAAGGCATGAAAGTGTCTGCAGCAGCTTCTCTGGTGGTTGGCAACACAAGCAACTACCAAGACTTGTGTTTTGATCAACTCCAGAAAGCAAACCATAGAAACCAAAAGCAGAGATCACAGTTCACTCTGTAAAGCAAATCTTTATGTTACATAGCTCTATCACAGAAACTTAGTAAATTAGGCAGTAACAGCTTTAGTTCTCCTTCTATGGACATGAAAGACACCAAAGGTGCAGCGTAAAAGCAAGTAATGGATAAGGCAAGAGAGGGTTTGCAGCAGCTTCTCTGCTGGTTGGCAGCACAAGCAACTAACAAGACTTGTGTTTTCATCATCTCCAGAAAGCAAGCCATGGAAACCAAAAGCAGAGATCACTGTTCACTCTGAAAAGCAAATCTTTATGTTACATAGCTCTTACATGGAACTCTATCAAATTAGGCAATACCAGCTTTGGTCTTGCTCTATAGACATGGGAAACACTAACTGGTACAGAGTGTAAGCAAGTAAAGCATAAGGCATGAAAGTATCTGCAGCAGCTTCTCTGGTGGTTGGCAACACAAGCAACTAACAAGACTTGTGTTTTGATCAACTCCAGAAAGCAAACCATGGAAACCAAAAGCAGAGATCACTGTTCACTCTGTAAAGCAAATCTTTATGTTACATAGCTCTTACATGGAACTCTACCAAATTAGGCAATACCAGCTTTGGTCTTGCTCTATAGACATGGGAAACACTAACTGGTACAGAGTGTAAGCAAGTAAAGCATAAGGCATGAAAGTGTCTGCAGCAGCTTCTCTGGGGGTTGGCAACACAAGCAACTAACAAGACTTGTGTTTTGATCAACTCCAGAAAGCAAACTATAGAAACCAAAAGCAGAGATCACTGTTCACTCTGTAAAGCAAATCTTTATGTTACATAGCTCTATCACAGAAACTTAGTAAATTAGGCAGTAACAGCTTTAGTTCTCCTTCTATGGACATGAAAGACACCAAAGGTGCAGCGTAAAAGCAAGTAATGGATAAGGCAAGGGAGTGTCTGCAGCAGCTTCTCTGCTGGTTGGCAGCACAAACAACTAACAAGACTTGTGTTTTCATCAACTCCAGAAAGCAAGCCATGGAAACCAAAAGCAGAGATGACTGTTCACTCTGAAAAGCAAATCTTTATGTTACATAGCTCTTACATGGAACTCTATCAAATTAGGCTATACCAGCTTTGGTCTTGCTCTATAGACATGGGAAACACTAACTGGTACAGAGTGTAAGCAAGTAAAGCATAAGGCATGAAAGAGTCTGCAGCAGCTTCTCTGGTGGTTGGCAACACAAGCAACTAACAAGACTTGTGTTTTGATCAACTCCAGAAAGCAAACCATAGAAACCAAAAGCAGAGATCACAGTTCACTCTGTAAAGCAAATCTTTATGATACATAGCTCTATCACAGAAACTTAGTAAATTAGGCAGTAACAGCTTTAGTTCTCCTTCTATGGACATGAAAAACACCAACCGGTGCAGCGTAAAAGCCAGTAATGGATAAGGCAAGAGAGGGTCTGCAGCAGCTTCTCTGCTGGTTGACAGCACAAAAAACTTAAATGACTTGTGTTTTCATCAACTCCAGAAAGCAAGCCATGGAAACCAAAAGCAGAGATCACTGTTCACTCTGAAAAGCAAATCTTTATGTTACATAGCTCTTACATGGTACTCTATCAAATTAGGCAATACCAGCTTTGGTCTTGCTCTATAGACATGGGAAACACTAACTGGTACAGAGTGTAAGCAAGTAAAGCATAAGGCATGAAAGTGTCTGCAGCAGCTTCTCTGGTGGTTGGCAACACAAGCAACTAACAAGACTTGTGTTTTGATCAACTCCAGAAAGCAAACCATAGAAACCAAAAGCAGAGATCACAGTTCACTCTGTAAAGCAAATCTTTATGTTACATAGCTCTATCACAGAAACTTAGTAAATTAGGCAGTAACAGCTTTAGTTCTCCTTCTATGGACATGAAAGACACCAAAGGTGCAGCGTAAAAGCAAGTAATGGATAAGGCAGGAGAGGGTTTGCAGCAGCTTCTCTGCTGGTTGGCAGCACAAGCAACTAACAAGACTTGTGTTTTCATCATCTCCAGAAAGCAAGCCATGGAAACCAAAAGCAGAGATCACTGTTCACTCTGAAAAGCAAATCTTTATGTTACATAGCTCTTACATGGAACTCTACCAAATTAGGCAATACCAGCTTTGGTCTTGCTCTATAGACATGGGAAACACTAACTGGTACAGAGTGTAAGCAAGTAAAGCATAAGGCATGAAAGTATCTGCAGCAGCTTCTCTGGTGGTTGGCAACACAAGCAACTAACAAGACTTGTGTTTTGATCAACTCCAGAAAGCAAACCATGGAAACCAAAAGCAGAGATCACTGTTCACTCTGTAAAGCAAATCTTTATGTTACATAGCTCTTACATGGAACTCTACCAAATTAGGCAATACCAGCTTTGGTCTTGCTCTATAGACATGGGAAACACTAACTGGTACAGAGTGTAAGCAAGTAAAGCATAAGGCATGAAAGTGTCTGCAGCAGCTTCTCTGGGGGTTGGCAACACAAGCAACTAACAAGACTTGTGTTTTGATCAACTCCAGAAAGCAAACTATAGAAACCAAAAGCAGAGATCACTGTTCACTCTGTAAAGCAAATCTTTATGTTACATAGCTCTATCACAGAAACTTAGTAAATTAGGCAGTAACAGCTTTAGTTCTCCTTCTATGGACATGAAAAACACCAACCGGTGCAGCGTAAAAGCCAGTAATGGATAAGGCAAGAGAGGGTCTGCAGCAGCTTCTCTGCTGGTTGGCAGCACAAACAACTAACATGACTTGTGTTTTCATCAACTCCAGAAAGCAAGCCATGGAAACCAAAAGCAGAGATGACTGTTCACTCTGAAAAGCAAATCTTAATGTTACATAGCTCTTACATGGAACTCTATCAAATTAGGCTATACCAGCTTTGGTCTTGCTCTATAGACATGGGAAACACTAACTGGTACAGAGTGTAAGCAAGTAAAGCATAAGGCATGAAAGTGTCTGCAGCAGCTTCTCTGGTGGTTGGCAACACAAGCAACTAACAAGACTTGTGTTTTGATCAACTCCAGAAAGCAAACCATGGAAACCAAAAGCAGAGATCACTGTTCACTCTGTAAAGCAAATCTTTATGTTACATAGCTCTATCACAGAAACTTAGTAAATTAGGCAGTAACAGCTTTAGTTCTCCTTCTATGGACATGAAAGACACCAAAGGTGCAGCGTAAAAGCAAGTAATGGATAAGGCAAGAGAGGTTCTGCAGCAGCTTCTCTGCTGGTTGGCAGCACAAACAACTAACATGACTTGTGTTTTGATCAACTCCAGAAAGCAAGCCATGGAAACCAAAAGCAGAAATCACTGTTCACTCTGAAAAGCAAATCTTTATGTTACATAGCTCTTACATGGAACTCTACCAAATTAGGCAATACCAGCTTTGGTCTTGCTCTATAGACATGGGAAACACTAACTGGTACAGAGTGTAAGCAAGTAAAGCATAAGGCATGAAAGTGTCTGCAGCAGCTTCTCTGCTGGTTGGCAACACAAGCAACTAACAAGACTTGTGTTTTGATCAACTCCAGAAAGCAAACTATAGAAACCAAAAGCAGAGATCACAGTTCACTCTGTAAAGCAAATCTTTATGTTACATAGCTCTATCACAGAAACTTAGTAAATTAGGCAGTAACAGCTTTAGTTCTCCTTCTATGGACATGAAAGACACCAACCGGTGCAGCGTAAAAGCCAGTAATGGATAAGGCAAGAGAGGGTCTGCAGCAGCTTCTCTGCTGATTGGCAGCACAAAGAACTAACATGACTTGTGTTTTCATCAACTCCAGAAAGCAAGCCATGGAAACCAAAAGCAGAGATCACTGTTCACTCTGTAAAGCAAATCTTTATGTTACATAGCTCTTACATGGAACTCTACCAAATTAGGCAATACCAGCTTTGGTCTTGCTCTATAGAAATGGGAAACACTAACTGGTACAGAGTGTAAGCAAGTAAAGCATAAGGCATGAAAGTGTCTGCAGCAGCTTCTCTGGGGGTTGGCAACACAAGCAACTAACAAGACTTGTGTTTTGATCAACTCCAGAAAGCAAACTATAGAAACCAAAAGCAGAGATCACTGTTCACTCTGAAAAGCAAATCTTTATGTTACATAGCTCTATCACAGAAACTTAGTAAATTAGGCAGTAACAGCTTTAGTTCTCCTTCTATGGACATGAAAGACACCAAAGGTGCAGCGTAAAAGCAAGTAATGGATAAGGCAAGGGAGTGTCTGCAGCAGCTTCTCTGCTGGTTGGCAGCACAAACAACTAACATGACTTGTGTTTTCATCAACTCCAGAAAGCAAGCCATGGAAACCAAAAGCAGAGATGACTGTTCACTCTGAAAAGCAAATCTTTATGTTACATAGCTCTTACATGGAACTCTATCAAATTAGGCAATACCAGCTTTGGTCTTGCTCTATAGACATGGGAAACACTAACTGGTACAGAGTGTAAGCAAGTAAAGCATAAGGCATGAAAGAGTCTGCAGCAGCTTCTCTGGTGGTTGGCAACACAAGCAACTAACAAGACTTGTGTTTTGATCAACTCCAGAAAGCAAACCATAGAAACCAAAAGCAGAGATCACAGTTCACTCTGTAAAGCAAATCTTTATGATACATAGCTCTATCACAGAAACTTAGTAAATTAGGCAGTAACAGCTTTAGTTCTCCTTCTATGGACATGAAAAACACCAACCGGTGCAGCGTAAAAGCCAGTAATGGATAAGGCAAGAGAGGGTCTGCAGCAGCTTCTCTGCTGGTTGGCAGCACAAAAAACTTAAATGACTTGTGTTTTCATCAACTCCAGAAAGCAAGCCATGGAAACCAAAAGCAGAGATCACTGTTCACTCTGAAAAGCAAATCTTTATGTTACATAGCTCTTACATGGTACTCTATCAAATTAGGCAATACCAGCTTTGGTCTTGCTCTATAGACATGGGAAACACTAACTGGTACAGAGTGTAAGCAAGTAAAGCATAAGGCATGAAAGTGTCTGCAGCAGCTTCTCTGGTGGTTGGCAACACAAGCAACTAACAAGACTTGTGTTTTGATCAACTCCAGAAAGCAAACCATAGAAACCAAAAGCAGAGATCACAGTTCACTCTGTAAAGCAAATCTTTATGTTACATAGCTCTATCACAGAAACTTAGTAAATTAGGCAGTAACAGCTTTAGTTCTCCTTCTATGGACATGAAAGACACCAAAGGTGCAGCGTAAAAGCCAGTAATGGATAAGGCAAGAGAGGGTTTGCAGCAGCTTCTCTGCTGGTTGGCAGCACAAGCAACTAACAAGACTTGTGTTTTCATCATCTCCAGAAAGCAAGCCATGGAAACCAAAAGCAGAGATCACTGTTCACTCTGAAAAGCAAATCTTTATGTTACATAGCTCTTACATGGAACTCTATCAAATTAGGCAATACCAGCTTTGGTCTTGCTCTATAGACATGGGAAACACTAACTGGTACAGAGTGTAAGCAAGTAAAGCATAAGGCATGAAAGTATCTGCAGCAGCTTCTCTGGTGGTTGGCAACACAAGCAACTAACAAGACTTGTGTTTTGATCAACTCCAGAAAGCAAACCATGGAAACCAAAAGCAGAGATCACTGTTCACTCTGTAAAGCAAATCTTTATGTTACATAGCTCTTACATGGAACTCTACCAAATTAGGCAATACCAGCTTTGGTCTTGCTCTATAGACATGGGAAACACTAACTGGTACAGAGTGTAAGCAAGTAAAGCATAAGGCATGAAAGTGTCTGCAGCAGCTTCTCTGGGGGTTGGCAACACAAGCAACTAACAAGACTTGTGTTTTGATCAACTCCAGAAAGCAAACTATAGAAACCAAAAGCAGAGATCACTGTTCACTCTGTAAAGCAAATCTTTATGTTACATAGCTCTATCACAGAAACTTAGTAAATTAGGCAGTAACAGCTTTAGTTCTCCTTCTATGGACATGAAAGACACCAACCGGTGCAGCGTAAAAGCCAGTAATGGATAAGGCAAGAGAGGGTCTGCAGCAGCTTCTCTGCTGGTTGGCAGCACAAACAACTAACATGACTTGTGTTTTCATCAACTCCAGAAAGCAAGCCATGGAAACCAAAAGCAGAGATGACTGTTCACTCTGAAAAGCAAATCTTAATGTTACATAGCTCTTACATGGAACTCTATCAAATTAGGCTATACCAGCTTTGGTCTTGCTCTATAGACATGGGAAACACTAACTGGTACAGAGTGTAAGCAAAGAAAGCATAAGGCATGAAAGTGTCTGCAGCAGCTTCTCTGGTGGTTGGCAACACAAGCAACTAACAAGACTTGTGTTTTGATCAACTCCAGAAAGCAAACCATGGAAACCAAAAGCAGAGATCACTGTTCACTCTGTAAAGCAAATCTTTATGTTACATAGCTCTATCACAGAAACTTAGTAAATTAGGCAGTAACAGCTTTAGTTCTCCTTCTATGGACATGAAAGACACCAAAGGTGCAGCGTAAAAGCAAGTAATGGATAAGGCAAGAGAGGTTCTGCAGCAGCTTCTCTGCTGGTTGGCAGCACAAACAACTAACATGACTTGTGTTTTGATCAACTCCAGAAAGCAAGCCATGGAAACCAAAAGCAGAAATCACTGTTCACTCTGAAAAGCAAATCTTTATGTTACATAGCTCTTACATGGAACTCTACCAAATTAGGCAATACCAGCTTTGGTCTTGCTCTATAGACATGGGAAACACTAACTGGTACAGAGTGTAAGCAAGTAAAGCATAAGGCATGAAAGTGTCTGCAGCAGCTTCTCTGCTGGTTGGCAACACAAGCAACTAACAAGACTTGTGTTTTGATCAACTCCAGAAAGCAAGCCCTGGAAACCAAAAGCAGAGATCAAAGTTCACTCTGTAAAGCAAATCTTTATGTTACATTGCTCTTACATGGAACTCTACCAAATTAGGCAATACCAGCTTTGGTCTTGCTCTATAGACATGGGAAACACTAACTGGTACAGAGTGTAAGCAAAGAAAGCATAAGGCATGAAAGTGTCTGCAGCAGCTTCTCTGGTGGTTGGCAACACAAGCAACTAACAAGACTTGTGTTTTGATCAACTTCAGAAAGCAAACTATAGAAACCAAAAGCAGAGATCACAGTTCACTCTGTAAAGCTAATCTGTATGTTACATAGCTCTATCACAGAAACTTAGTAAATTAGGCAGTAACAGCTTTAGTTCTCCTTCTATGGACATGAAAGACACCAACCGGTGCAGCGTAAAAGCCAGTAATGGATAAAGCAAGAGAGTGTCTGCAGCAGCTTCTCTGCTGGTTGGCAGCACAAACAACTAACATGACTTGTGTTTTCATCAACTCCAGAAAGCAAGCCATGGAAACCAAAAGCAGAAACCACTGTTCACTCGGAAAAGCAAAGCTTTATGTTACAGTGCTCTTTCATGGAAACTTTGCAAATTAGGCAGTAACAGCTTTGGTCTTGCTCTATAGACATGAGAAACATCAACCGGTGGAGTGTCAAAGGAAAGGTTTCTGTTACATGGCTCTTTCATGGAAATCAAGCAAATTAGGAAGTACCCACCTTTATTCGTGGTCTGGTGACAAGCAAAACACATACATGTGCAAAGTGTAAACCGGTACTGCAAAAGGCAGGAAAGCGCCTTCAGCAGCTTCTCTATTTCTTGGGAACACAAACAACAGCCAAGACTTGTGTTTTGATCAACTCCAGAAAGCAAACCATAGAAACCAAAAGCAGAGATCACTGTTCACTCTGTAAAGCAAATCTTTATGTTACATAGCTCTATCACAGAAACTTAGTAAATTAGGCAGTAACAGCTTTAGTTCTCCTTCTATGGACATGAAAGACACCAAAGGTGCAGCGTAAAAGCCAGTAATGGATAAGGCAAGAGAGGGTCTGCAGCAGCTTCTCTGCTGGTTGGCAGCACAAACAACTAACATGACTTGTGTTTTCATCAACTCCAGAAAGCAAGCCATGGAAACCAAAAGCAGAGATCACTGTTCACTCTGAAAAGCAAATCTTTATGTTACATAGCTCTTACATGGAACTCTACCAAATTAGGCAATACCAGCTTTGGTCTTGCTCTATAGACATGGGAAACACTAACTGGTACAGAGTGTAAGCAAGTAAAGCATAAGGCATGAAAGTGTCTGCAGCAGCTTCTCTGGTGGTTGGCAACACAAGCAACTAACAAGACTTGTGTTTTGATCAACTCCAGAAAGCAAACTATAGAAACCAAAAGCAGAGATCACTGTTCATTCTGTAAAGCAAATCTGTATGTTACATAGCTCTATCACAGAAACTTAGTAAATTAGGCAGTAACAGCTTTAGTTCTCCTTCTATGGACATGAAAGACACCAACCGGTGCAGCGTAAAAGCCAGTAATGGATAAAGCAAGAGAGGGTCTGCAGCAGCTTCTCTGCTGGTTGGCAGCACAAACAACTAACATGACTTGTGTTTTCATCAACTCCAGAAAGCAAGCCATGGAAACCAAAAGCAGAAACCACTGTTCACTCGGAAAAGCAAAGCTTTATGTTACAGTGCTCTTTCATGGAACTCTACCAAATTAGGCAATACCAGCTTTGGTCTTGCTCTATAGACATGGGAAACACTAACTGGCACAGAGTGTAAGCAAAGAAAGCATAAGGCATGAAAGTGTCTGCAGCAGCTTCTCTGCTGGTTGGCAACACAAGCAACTAACAAGACTTGTGTTTTGATCAACTCCAGAAAGCAAGCCCTGGAAACCAAAAGCAGAGATCAAAGTTCACTCTGTAAAGCAAATCTTTATGTTACATTGCTCTTACATGGAACTCTACCAAATTAGGCAATACCAGCTTTGCTCTTGCTCTATAGACATGGGAAACACTAACTGGTACAGAGTGTAAGCAAAGAAAGCATAAGGCATGAAAGTGTCTGCAGCAGCTTCTCTGGTGGTTGGCAACACAAGCAACTAACAAGACTTGTGTTTTGATCAACTTCAGAAAGCAAACTATAGAAACCAAAAGCAGAGATCACAGTTCACTCTGTAAAGCTAATCTGTATGTTACATAGCTCTATCACAGAAACTTAGTAAATTAGGCAGTAACAGCTTTAGTTCTCCTTCTATGGACATGAAAGACACCAACCGGTGCAGCGTAAAAGCCAGTAATGGATAAAGCAAGAGAGTGTCTGCAGCAGCTTCTCTGCTGGTTGGCAGCACAAACAACTAACATGACTTGTGTTTTCATCAACTCCAGAAAGCAAGCCATGGAAACCAAAAGCAGAAACCACTGTTCACTCGGAAAAGCAAAGCTTTATGTTACAGTGCTCTTTCATGGAAACTTTGCAAATTAGGCAGTAACAGCTTTGGTCTTGCTCTATAGACATGAGAAACATCAACCGGTGGAGTGTCAAAGGAAAGGTTTCTGTTACATGGCTCTTTCATGGAAATCAAGCAAATTAGGAAGTACCCACCTTTATTCGTGGTCTGGTGACAAGCAAAACACATACATGTGCAAAGTGTAAACCGGTACTGCAAAAGGCAGGAAAGCGCCTTCAGCAGCTTCTCTATTTCTTGGGAACACAAACAACAGCCAAGACTTGTGTTTTGATCAACTCCAGAAAGCAAACCATAGAAACCAAAAGCAGAGATCACTGTTCACTCTGTAAAGCAAATCTTTATGTTACATAGCTCTATCACAGAAACTTAGTAAATTAGGCAGTAACAGCTTTAGTTCTCCTTCTATGGACATGAAAGACACCAAAGGTGCAGCGTAAAAGCCAGTAATGGATAAGGCAAGAGAGGGTCTGCAGCAGCTTCTCTGCTGGTTGGCAGCACAAACAACTAACATGACTTGTGTTTTCATCAACTCCAGAAAGCAAGCCATGGAAACCAAAAGCAGAGATCACTGTTCACTCTGAAAAGCAAATCTTTATGTTACATAGCTCTTACATGGAACTCTATCAAATTAGGCAATACCAGCTTTGGTCTTGCTCTATAGACATGGGAAACACTAACTGGTACAGAGTGTAAGCAAAGAAAGCATAAGGCATGAAAGTGTCTGCAGCAGCTTCTCTGGTGGTTGGCAACACAAGCAACTAACAAGACTTGTGTTTTGATCAACTCCAGAAAGCAAACTATAGAAACCAAAAGCAGAGATCACTGTTCATTCTGTAAAGCAAATCTGTATGTTACATAGCTCTATCACAGAAACTTAGTAAATTAGGCAGTAACAGCTTTAGTTCTCCTTCTATGGACATGAAAGACACCAACCGGTGCAGCGTAAAAGCCAGTAATGGATAAAGCAAGAGAGGGTCTGCAGCAGCTTCTCTGCTGGTTGGCAGCACAAACAACTAACATGACTTGTGTTTTCATCAACTCCAGAAAGCAAGCCATGGAAACCAAAAGCAGAAACCACTGTTCACTCGGAAAAGCAAAGCTTTATGTTACAGTGCTCTTTCATGGAAACTTAGCAAATTAAGCAGTAACAGCTTTGGTCTTGCTCTATAGACATGAGAAACATCAACCGGTGGAGTGTCAAAGGAAAGGTTTCTGTTACATGGCTCTTTCATGGAAATCAAGCAAATTAGGAAGTACCCACCTTTATTCGTGGTCTGGTGACAAGCAAAACACATACATGTGCAAAGTGTAAACCGGTACTGCAAAAGGCAGGAAAAAGCCTTCAGCAGCTTCTCTATTTCTTGAGAACACAAACAACAGACAAGACTTGTGTTTTGATCAACTCCAGAAAGCAAACCATAGAAACCAAAAGCAGAGATCACTGTTCACTCTGTAAAGCAAATCTGTATGTTACATAGCTCTATCACAGAAACTTAGTAAATTAGGCAGTAACAGCTTTAGTTCTCCTTCTATGGACATGAAAGACACCAACCGGTGCAGCGTAAAAGCCAGTAATGGATAAGGCAAGAGAGGGTCTGCAGCAGCTTCTCTGCTGGTTGGCAGCACAAACAACTAACATGACTTGTGTTTTCATCAACTCCAGAAAGCAAGCCATGGAAACCAAAAGCAGAGATCACAGTTCATTCTGTAAAGCAAATCTTTATGTTACATAGCTCTTACATGGAACTCTATCAAATTAGGCAATACCAGCTTTGGTCTTGCTCTATAGACATGGGAAACACTAACTGGTACAGAGTGTAAGCAAAGAAAGCATAAGGCATGAAAGTGTCTGCAGCAGCTTCTCTGGTGGTTGGCAACACAAGCAACTAACAAGACTTGTGTTTTCATCAACTCCAGAAATAAAACTATAGAAACCAAAAGCAGAGATCACTGTTCACTCTGTAAAGCAAATCTTTATGTTACATAGCTCTTACATGGAACTCTACCAAATTAGGCAATACCAGCTTTGGTCTTGCTCTATAGACATGGGAAACACTAACTGGTACAGAGTGTAAGCAAAGAAAGCATAAGGCATGAAAGTGTCTGCAGCAGCTTCTCTGCTGGTTGGCAACACAAGCAACTAACAAGACTTGTGTTTTGATCAACTCCAGAAAGCAAACCATAGAAACCAAAAGCAGAGATCACAGTTCACTCTGTAAAGCAAATCTTTATGTTACATAGCTCTATCACAGAAACTTAGTAAATTAGGCAGTAACAGCTTTAGTTCTCCTCCTATGGACATGAAAGACACCAACCGGTGCAGCGTAAAAGCCAGTAATGGATAAGGCAAGAGAGTGTCTGCAGCAGCTTCTCTGCTGGTTGGCAGCACAAACAACTAACATGACTTGTGTTTTCATCAACTCCAGAAAGCAAGCCATGGAAACCAAAAGCAGAGATCACTGTTCACTCTGAAAAGCAAATCTTTATGTTACATAGCTCTTACATGGAACTCTACCAAATTAGGCAATACCAGCTTTGGTCTTGCTCTATAGACATGGGAAACACTAACTGGTACAGAGTGTAAGCAAGTAAAGGATAAGGCATGAAAGTGTCTGCAGCAGCTTCTCTGCTGGTTGGCAACACAAGCAACTAACAAGACTTGTGTTTTGATCAACTCCAGAAAGCAAGCCCTGGAAACCAAAAGCAGAGATCAAAGTTCACTCTGTAAAGCAAATCTTTATGTTACATAGCTCTTACATGGAACTCTACCAAATTAGGCAATACCAGCTTTGGTCTTGCTCTATAGACATGGGAAACACTAACTGGTACAGAGTGTAAGCAAGTAAAGCATAAGGCATGAAAGTGTCTGCAGCAGCTTCTCTGGTGGTTGGCAACACAAGCAACTAACAAGACTTGTGTTTTGATCAACTCCAGAAAGCAAACTATAGAAACCAAAAGCAGAGATCACTGTTCACTCTGTAAAGCAAATCTGTATGTTACATAGCTCTATCACAGAAACTTAGTAAATTAGGCAGTAACAGCTTTAGTTCTCCTTCTATGGACATGAAAGACACCAACCGGTGCAGCGTAAAAGCCAGTAATGGATAAAGCAAGAGAGTGTCTGCAGCAGCTTCTCTGCTGGTTGGCAGCACAAACAACTAACATGACTTGTGTTTTCATCAACTCCAGAAAGCAAGCCATGGAAACCAAAAGCAGAAACCACTGTTCACTCGGAAAAGCAAAGCTTTATGTTACAGTGCTCTTTCATGGAAACTTAGCAAATTAAGCAGTAACAGCTTTGGTCTTGCTCTATAGACATGAGAAACATCAACCGGTGGAGTGTCAAAGGAAAGGTTTCTGTTACATGGCTCTTTCATGGAAATCAAGCAAATTAGGAAGTACCCACCTTTATTCGTGGTCTGGTGACAAGCAAAACACATACATGTGCAAAGTGTAAACCGGTACTGCAAAAGGCAGGAAAGGGCCTTCAGCAGCTTCTCTATTTCTTGGGAACACAAACAACAGCCAAGACTTGTGTTTTGATCAACTCCAGAAAGCAAACCATAGAAACCAAAAGCAGAGATCACTGTTCACTCTGTAAAGCAAATCTTTATGTTACATAGCTCTATCACAGAAACTTAGTAAATTAGGCAGTAACAGCTTTAGTTCTCCTTCTATGGACATGAAAGACACCAACCGGTGCAGCGTAAAAGCCAGTAATGGATAAGGCAAGAGAGGGTCTGCAGCAGCTTCTCTGCTGGTTGGCAGCACAAACAACTAACATGACTTGTGTTTTCATCAACTCCAGAAAGCAAGCCATGGAAACCAAAAGCAGAGATCACAGTTCATTCTGTAAAGCAAATCTTTATGTTACATAGCTCTTACATGGAACTCTATCAAATTAGGCAATACCAGCTTTGGTCTTGCTCTATAGACATGGGAAACACTAACTGGTACAGAGTGTAAGCAAAGAAAGCATAAGGCATGAAAGTGTCTGCAGCAGCTTCTCTGGTGGTTGGCAACACAAGCAACTAACAAGACTTGTGTTTTGATCAACTCCAGAAAGCAAACTATAGAAACCAAAAGCAGAGATCACTGTTCACTCTGTAAAGCAAATCTTTATGTTACATAGCTCTTACATGGAACTCTACCAAATTAGGCAATACCAGCTTTGGTCTTGCTCTATAGACATGGGAAACACTAACTGGTACAGAGTGTAAGCAAAGAAAGCATAAGGCATGAAAGTGTCTGCAGCAGCTTCTCTGCTGGTTGGCAACACAAGCAACTAACAAGACTTGTGTTTTGATCAACTCCAGAAAGCAAACCATAGAAACCAAAAGCAGAGATCACTGTTCACTCTGTAAAGCAAATCTTTATGTTACATAGCTCTATCACAGAAACTTAGTAAATTAGGCAGTAACAGCTTTAGTTCTCCTCCTATGGACATGAAAGACACCAACCGGTGCAGCGTAAAAGCCAGTAATGGATAAGGCAAGAGAGGGTCTGCAGCAGCTTCTCTGCTGGTTGGCAGCACAAACAACTAACATGACTTGTGTTTTCATCAACTCCAGAAAGCAAGCCATGGAAACCAAAAGCAGAAACCACTGTTCACTCGGAAAAGCAAAGCTTTATGTTACAGTGCTCTTTCATGGAAACTTAGCAAATTAAGCAGTAACAGCTTTGGTCTTGCTCTATAGACATGAGAAACATCAACCGGTGGAGTGTCAAAGGAAAGGTTTCTGTTACATGGCTCTTTCATGGAAATCAAGCAAATTAGGAAGTACCCACCTTTATTCGTGGTCTGGTGACAAGCAAAACACATACATGTGCAAAGTGTAAACCGGTACTGCAAAAGGCAGGAAAGCGCCTTCAGCAGCTTCTCTATTTCTTGAGAACACAAACAACAGACAAGACTTGTGTTTTGATCAACTCCAGAAAGCAAACCATAGAAACCAAAAGCAGAGATCACTGTTCACTCTGTAAAGCAAATCTTTATGTTACATAGCTCTATCACAGAAACTTAGTAAATTAGGCAGTAACAGCTTTAGTTCTCCTCCTATGGACATGAAAGACACCAACCGGTGCAGCGTAAAAGCCAGTAATGGATAAGGCAAGAGAGGGTCTGCAGCAGCTTCTCTGCTGGTTGGCAGCACAAACAACTAACATGACTTGTGTTTTCATCAACTCCAGAAAGCAAGCCATGGAAACCAAAAGCAGAGATCACTGTTCACTCTGAAAAGCAAATCTTTATGTTACATAGCTCTTACATGGAACTCTATCAAATTAGGCAATACCAGCTTTGGTCTTGCTCTATAGACATGGGAAACACTAACTGGTACAGAGTGTAAGCAAGTAAAGGATAAGGCATGAAAGTGTCTGCAGCAGCTTCTCTGCTGGTTGGCAACACAAGCAACTAACAAGACTTGTGTTTTGATCAACTCCAGAAAGCAAGCCCTGGAAACCAAAAGCAGAGATCAAAGTTCACTCTGTAAAGCAAATCTTTATGTTACATTGCTCTTACATGGAACTCTACCAAATTAGGCAATACCAGCTTTGGTCTTGCTCTATAGACATGGGAAACACTAACTGGTACAGAGTGTAAGCAAGTAAAGCATAAGGCATGAAAGTGTCTGCAGCAGCTTCTCTGGTGGTTGGCAACACAAGCAACTAACAAGACTTGTGTTTTGATCAACTCCAGAAAGCAAACTATAGAAACCAAAAGCAGAGATCACTGTTCACTCTGTAAAGCAAATCTTTATGTTACATAGCTCTATCACAGAAACTTAGTAAATTAGGCAGTAACAGCTTTAGTTCTCCTTCTATGGACATGAAAGACACCAACCGGTGCAGCGTAAAAGCCAGTAATGGATAAAGCAAGAGAGTGTCTGCAGCAGCTTCTCTGCTGGTTGGCAGCACAAACAACTAACATGACTTGTGTTTTCATCAACTCCAGAAAGCAAGCCATGGAAACCAAAAGCAGAAACCACTGTTCACTCGGAAAAGCAAAGCTTTATGTTACAGTGCTCTTTCATGGAAACTTAGCAAATTAAGCAGTAACAGCTTTGGTCTTGCTCTATAGACATGAGAAACATCAACCGGTGGAGTGTCAAAGGAAAGGTTTCTGTTACATGGCTCTTTCATGGAAATCAAGCAAATTAGGAAGTACCCACCTTTATTCGTGGTCTGGTGACAAGCAAAACACATACATGTGCAAAGTGTAAACCGGTACTGCAAAAGGCAGGAAAGCGCCTTCAGCAGCTTCTCTATTTCTTGGGAACACAAACAACAGACAAGACTTGTGTTTTGATCAACTCCAGAAAGCAAACCATAGAAACCAAAAGCAGAGATCACTGTTCACTCTGTAAAGCAAATCTTTATGTTACATAGCTCTATCACAGAAACTTAGTAAATTAGGCAGTAACAGCTTTAGTTCTCCTTCTATGGACATGAAAGACACCAACCGGTGCAGCGTAAAAGCCAGTAATGGATAAGGCAAGAGAGGGTCTGCAGCAGCTTCTCTGCTGGTTGGCAGCACAAACAACTAACATGACTTGTGTTTTCATCAACTCCAGAAAGCAAGCCATGGAAACCAAAAGCAGAGATCACAGTTCATTCTGTAAAGCAAATCTTTATGTTACATAGCTCTTACATGGAACTCTATCAAATTAGGCAATACCAGCTTTGGTCTTGCTCTATAGACATGGGAAACACTAACTGGTACAGAGTGTAAGCAAAGAAAGCATAAGGCATGAAAGTGTCTGCAGCAGCTTCTCTGCTGGTTGGCAACACAAGCAACTAACAAGACTTGTGTTTTGATCAACTCCAGAAAGCAAACTATAGAAACCAAAAGCAGAGATCACTGTTCACTCTGTAAAGCAAATCTTTATGTTACATAGCTCTTACATGGAACTCTACCAAATTAGGCAATACCAGCTTTGGTCTTGCTCTATAGACATGGGAAACACTAACTGGTACAGAGTGTAAGCAAAGAAAGCATAAGGCATGAAAGTGTCTGCAGCAGCTTCTCTGGTGGTTGGCAACACAAGCAACTAACAAGACTTGTGTTTTGATCAACTCCAGAAAGCAAACCATAGAAACCAAAAGCAGAGATCACTGTTCACTCTGTAAAGCAAATCTTTATGTTACATAGCTCTATCACAGAAACTTAGTAAATTAGGCAGTAACAGCTTTAGTTCTCCTCCTATGGACATGAAAGACACCAACCGGTGCAGCGTAAAAGCCAGTAATGGATAAGGCAAGAGAGGGTCTGCAGCAGCTTCTCTGCTGGTTGGCAGCACAAACAACTAACATGACTTGTGTTTTCATCAACTCCAGAAAGCAAGCCATGGAAACCAAAAGCAGAAACCACTGTTCACTCGGAAAAGCAAAGCTTTATGTTACAGTGCTCTTTCATGGAAACTTAGCAAATTAAGCAGTAACAGCTTTGGTCTTGCTCTATAGACATGAGAAACATCAACCGGTGGAGTGTCAAAGGAAAGGTTTCTGTTACATGGCTCTTTCATGGAAATCAAGCAAATTAGGAAGTACCCACCTTTATTCGTGGTCTGGTGACAAGCAAAACACATACATGTGCAAAGTGTAAACCGGTACTGCAAAAGGCAGGAAAGCGCCTTCAGCAGCTTCTCTATTTCTTGAGAACACAAACAACAGACAAGACTTGTGTTTTGATCAACTCCAGAAAGCAAACCATAGAAACCAAAAGCAGAGATCACTGTTCACTCTGTAAAGCAAATCTTTATGTTACATAGCTCTATCACAGAAACTTAGTAAATTAGGCAGTAACAGCTTTAGTTCTCCTTCTATGGACATGAAAGACACCAACCGGTGCAGCGTAAAAGCCAGTAATGGATAAGGCAAGAGAGGGTCTGCAGCAGCTTCTCTGCTGGTTGGCAGCACAAACAACTAACATGACTTGTGTTTTCATCAACTCCAGAAAGCAAGCCATGGAAACCAAAAGCAGAGATCACTGTTCACTCTGAAAAGCAAATCTTTATGTTACATAGCTCTTACATGGAACTCTACCAAATTAGGCAATACCAGCTTTGGTCTTGCTCTATAGACATGGGAAACACTAACTGGTACAGAGTGTAAGCAAGTAAAGGATAAGGCATGAAAGTGTCTGCAGCAGCTTCTCTGCTGGTTGGCAACACAAGCAACTAACAAGACTTGTGTTTTGATCAACTCCAGAAAGCAAGCCCTGGAAACCAAAAGCAGAGATCAAAGTTCACTCTGAAAAGCAAATCTTTATGTTACATTGCTCTTACATGGAACTCTACCAAATTAGGCAATACCAGCTTTGGTCTTGCTCTATAGACATGGGAAACACTAACTGGTACAGAGTGTAAGCAAGTAAAGCATAAGGCATGAAAGTGTCTGCAGCAGCTTCTCTGCTGGTTGGCAACACAAGCAACTAACAAGACTTGTGTTTTGATCAACTCCAGAAAGCAAACTATAGAAACCAAAAGCAGAGATCACTGTTCACTCTGTAAAGCAAATCTGTATGTTACATAGCTCTATCACAGAAACTTAGTAAATTAGGCAGTAACAGCTTTAGTTCTCCTTCTATGGACATGAAAGACACCAACCGGTGCAGCGTAAAAGCCAGTAATGGATAAAGCAAGAGAGTGTCTGCAGCAGCTTCTCTGCTGGTTGGCAGCACAAACAACTAACATGACTTGTGTTTTCATCAACTCCAGAAAGCAAGCCATGGAAACCAAAAGCAGAAACCACTGTTCACTCGGAAAAGCAAAGCTTTATGTTACAGTGCTCTTTCATGGAAACTTTGCAAATTAAGCAGTAACAGCTTTGGTCTTGCTCTATAGGCATGAGAAACATCAACCGGTGGAGTGTCAAAGGAAAGGTTTCTGCTACATGGCTCTTTCATGGAAATCAAGCAAATTAGGAAGTACCCACCTTTATTCGTGGTCTGGTGACAAGCAAAACACATACATGTGCAAAGTGTAAACCGGTACTGCAAAAGGCAGGAAAGCGCCTTCAGCAGCTTCTCTATTTCTTGGGAACACAAACAACAGCCAAGACTTGTGTTTTGATCAACTCCAGAAAGCAAACCATAGAAACCAAAAGCAGAGATCACTGTTCACTCTGTAAAGCAAATCTTTATGTTACATAGCTCTATCACAGAAACTTAGTAAATTAGGCAGTAACAGCTTTAGTTCTCCTTCTATGGACATGAAAGACACCAACCGGTGCAGCGTAAAAGCCAGTAATGGATAAGGCAAGAGAGGGTCTGCAGCAGCTTCTCTGCTGGTTGGCAGCACAAACAACTAACATGACTTGTGTTTTCATCAACTCCAGAAAGCAAGCCATGGAAACCAAAAGCAGAGATCACAGTTCATTCTGTAAAGCAAATCTTTATGTTACATGGCTCTTACATGGAACTCTATCAAATTAGGCAATACCAGCTTTGGTCTTGCTCTATAGACATGGGAAACACTAACTGGTACAGAGTGTAAGCAAAGAAAGCATAAGGCATGAAAGTGTCTGCAGCAGCTTCTCTGGTGGTTGGCAACACAAGCAACTAACAAGACTTGTGTTTTGATCAACTCCAGAAAGCAAACTATAGAAACCAAAAGCAGAGATCACTGTTCACTCTGTAAAGCAAATCTTTATGTTACATAGCTCTTACATGGAACTCTACCAAATTAGGCAATACCAGCTTTGGTCTTGCTCTATAGACATGGGAAACACTAACTGGTACAGAGTGTAAGCAAAGAAAGCATAAGGCATGAAAGTGTCTGCAGCAGCTTCTCTGCTGGTTGGCAACACAAGCAACTAACAAGACTTGTGTTTTGATCAACTCCAGAAAGCAAACCATAGAAACCAAAAGCAGAGATCACTGTTCACTCTGTAAAGCAAATCTTTATGTTACATAGCTCTATCACAGAAACTTAGTAAATTAGGCAGTAACAGCTTTAGTTCTCCTCCTATGGACATGAAAGACACCAACCGGTGCAGCGTAAAAGCCAGTAATGGATAAGGCAAGAGAGGGTCTGCAGCAGCTTCTCTGCTGGTTGGCAGCACAAACAACTAACATGACTTGTGTTTTCATCAACTCCAGAAAGCAAGCCATGGAAACCAAAAGCAGAAACCACTGTTCACTCGGAAAAGCAAAGCTTTATGTTACAGTGCTCTTTCATGGAAATATTGCAAATTAGGCAGTAACAGCTTTGGTCTTGCTCTATAGACATGAGAAACATCAACCGGTGGAGTGTCAAAGGAAAGGTTTCTGTTACATGGCTCTTTCATGGAAATCAAGCAAATTAGGAAGTACCCACCTTTATTCGTGGTCTGGTGACAAGCAAAACACATACATGTGCAAAGTGTAAACCGGTACTGCAAAAGGCAGGAAAGCGCCTTCAGCAGCTTCTCTATTTCTTGGGAACACAAACAACAGCCAAGACTTGTGTTTTGATCAACTCCAGAAAGCAAACCATAGAAACCAAAAGCAGAGATCACTGTTCACTCTGTAAAGCAAATCTTTATGTTACATAGCTCTATCACAGAAACTTAGTAAATTAGGCAGTAACAGCTTTAGTTCTCCTTCTATGGACATGAAAGACACCAACCGGTGCAGCGTAAAAGCCAGAAATGGATAAGGCAAGAGAGGGTCTGCAGCAGCTTCTCTGCTGGTTGGCAGCACAAACAACTAACATGACTTGTGTTTTCATCAACTCCAGAAAGCAAGCCATGGAAACCAAAAGCAGAGATCACTGTTCACTCTGAAAAGCAAATCTTTATGTTACATAGCTCATACATGGAACTCTATCAAATTAGGCAATACCAGCTTTGGTCTTGCTCTATAGACATGGGAAACACTAACTGGTACAGAGTGTAAGCAAGTAAAGCATAAGGCATGAAAGTGTCTGCAGCAGCTTCTCTGCTGGTTGGCAACACAAGCAACTAACAAGACTTGTGTTTTGATCAACTCCAGAAAGCAAGCCCTGGAAACCAAAAGCAGAGATCACAGTTCACTCTGTAAAGCAAATCTTTATGTTACATAGCTCTTACATGGAACTCTACCAAATTAGGCAATACCAGCTTTGGTCTTGCTCTATAGACATGGGAAACACTAACTGGTACAGAGTGTAAGCAAGTAAAGGATAAGGCATGAAAGTGTCTGCAGCAGCTTCTCTGCTGGTTGGCAACACAAGCAACTAACAAGACTTGTGTTTTGATCAACTCCAGAAAGCAAGCCCTGGAAACCAAAAGCAGAGATCACAGTTCACTCTGTAAAGCAAATCTTTATGTTACATAGCTCTTACATGGAACTCTACCAAATTAGGCAATACCAGCTTTGGTCTTGCTCTATAGACATGGGAAACACTAACTGGTACAGAGTGTAAGCAAGTAATGGATAAAGCAAGAGAGTGTCTGCAGCAGCTTCTCTGCTGGTTGGCAGCACAAACAACTAACATGACTTGTGTTTTCATCAACTCCAGAAAGCAAGCCATGGAAACCAAAAGCAGAAACCACTGTTCACTCGGAAAAGCAAAGCTTTATGTTACAGTGCTCTTTCATGGAAACTTTGCAAATTAGGCAGTAACAGCTTTGGTCTTGCTCTATAGACATGAGAAACATCAACCGGTGGAGTGTCAAAGGAAAGGTTTCTGTTACATGGCTCTTTCATGGAAATCAAGCAAATTAGGAAGTACCCACCTTTATTCGTGGTCTGGTGACAAGCAAAACACATACATGTGCAAAGTGTAAACCGGTACTGCAAAAGGCAGGAAAGCGCCTTCAGCAGCTTCTCTATTTCTTGAGAACACAAACAACAGACAAGACTTGTGTTTTGATCAACTCCAGAAAGCAAACCATAGAAACCAAAAGCAGAGATCACTGTTCACTCTGTAAAGCAAATCTTTATGTTACATAGCTCTATCACAGAAACTTAGTAAATTAGGCAGTAACAGCTTTAGTTCTCCTTCTATGGACATGAAAGACACCAACCGGTGCAGCGTAAAAGCCAGTAATGGATAAGGCAAGAGAGGGTCTGCAGCAGCTTCTCTGCTGGTTGGCAGCACAAACAACTAACATGACTTGTGTTTTCATCAACTCCAGAAAGCAAGCCATGGAAACCAAAAGCAGAGATCACTGTTCACTCTGAAAAGCAAATCTTTATGTTACATAGCTCTTACATGGAACTCTATCAAATTAGGCAATACCAGCTTTGGTCTTGCTCTATAGACATGGGAAACACTAACTGGTACAGAGTGTAAGCAAGTAAAGCATAAGGCATGAAAGTGTCTGCAGCAGCTTCTCTGCTGGTTGGCAACACAAGCAACTAACAAGACTTGTGTTTTGATCAACTCCAGAAAGCAAACCATAGAAACCAAAAGCAGAGATCACAGTTCACTCTGTAAAGCAAATCTTTATGTTACATAGCTCTATCACAGAAACTTAGTAAATTAGGCAGTAACAGCTTTAGTTCTCCTCCTATAGACATGAAAGACACCAACCGGTGCAGCGTAAAAGCCAGTAATGGATAAGGCAAGAGAGGGTCTGCAGCAGCTTCTCTGCTGGTTGGCAGCACAAACAACTAACATGACTTGTGTTTTCATCAACTCCAGAAAGCAAGCCATGGAAACCAAAAGCAGAGATCACTGTTCACTCTGAAAAGCAAATCTTTATGTTACATAGCTCTTACATGGAACTCTACCAAATTAGGCAATACCAGCTTTGGTCTTGCTCTATAGACATGGGAAACACTAACTGGTACAGAGTGTAAGCAAGTAAAGGATAAGGCATGAAAGTGTCTGCAGCAGCTTCTCTGCTGGTTGGCAACACAAGCAACTAACAAGACTTGTGTTTTGATCAACTCCAGAAAGCAAGCCCTGGAAACCAAAAGCAGAGATCACAGTTCACTCTGTAAAGCAAATCTTTATGTTACATAGCTCTTACATGGAACTCTACCAAATTAGGCAATACCAGCTTTGGTCTTGCTCTATAGACATGGGAAACACTAACTGGTACAGAGTGTAAGCAAAGAAAGCATAAGGCATGAAAGTGTCTGCAGCAGCTTCTCTGGTGGTTGGCAACACAAGCAACTAACAAGACTTGTGTTTTGATCAACTCCAGAAAGCAAACTATAGAAACCAAAAGCAGAGATCACTGTTCACTCTGTAAAGCAAATCTGTATGTTACATAGCTCTATCACAGAAACTTAGTAAATTAGGCAGTAACAGCTTTAGTTCTCCTTCTATGGACATGAAAGACACCAACCGGTGCAGCGTAAAAGCCAGTAATGGATAAACAAGAGAGTGTCTGCAGCAGCTTCTCTGCTGGTTGGCAGCACAAACAACTAACATGACTTGTGTTTTCATCAACTCCAGAAAGCAAGCCATGGAAACCAAAAGCAGAAACCACTGTTCACTCGGAAAAGCAAAGCTTTATGTTACAGTGCTCTTTCATGGAAACTTTGCAAATTAAGCAGTAACAGCTTTGGTCTTGCTCTATAGACATGAGAAACATCAACCGGTGGAGTGTCAAAGGAAAGGTTTCTGTTACATGGCTCTTTCATGGAAATCAAGCAAATTAGGAAGTACCCACCTTTATTCGTGGTCTGGTGACAAGCAAAACACATACATGTGCAAAGTGTAAACCGGTACTGCAAAAGGCAGGAAAGCGCCTTCAGCAGCTTCTCTATTTCTTGGGAACACAAACAACAGCCAAGACTTGTGTTTTGATCAACTCCAGAAAGCAAACCATAGAAACCAAAAGCAGAGATCACTGTTCACTCTGTAAAGCAAATCTTTATGTTACATAGCTCTATCACAGAAACTTAGTAAATTAGGCAGTAACAGCTTTAGTTCTCCTTCTATGGACATGAAAGACACCAACCGGTGCAGCGTAAAAGCCAGTAATGGATAAGGCAAGAGAGGGTCTGCAGCAGCTTCTCTGCTGGTTGGCAGCACAAACAACTAACATGACTTGTGTTTTCATCAACTCCAGAAAGCAAGCCATGGAAACCAAAAGCAGAGATCACTGTTCACTCTGAAAAGCAAATCTTTATGTTACATAGCTCATACATGGAACTCTATCAAATTAGGCAATACCAGCTTTGCTCTTGCTCTATAGACATGGGAAACACTAACTGGTACAGAGTGTAAGCAAAGAAAGCATAAGGCATGAAAGTGTCTGCAGCAGCTTCTCTGGTGGTTGGCAACACAAGCAACTAACAAGACTTGTGTTTTGATCAACTCCAGAAAGCAAGCCCTGGAAACCAAAAGCAGAGATCACTGTTCACTCTGTAAAGCAAATCTTTATGTTACATAGCTCTTACATGGAACTCTACCAAATTAGGCAATACCAGCTTTTGTCTTGCTCTATAGACATGGGAAACACTAACTGGTACAGAGTGTAAGCAAGTAAAGCATAAGGCATGAAAGTGTCTGCAGCAGCTTCTCTGGTGGTTGGCAACACAAGCAACTAACAAGACTTGTGTTTTCATCAACTCCAGAAAGCAAACTATAGAAACCAAAAGCAGAGATCACAGTTCACTCTGTAAAGCAAATCTTTATGTTACATAGCTCTATCACAGAAACTTAGTAAATTAGGCAGTAACAGCTTTAGTTCTCCTCCTATGGACATGAAAAACAACAACCGGTGCAGCGTAAAAGCCAGTAATGGATAAGGCAAGAGAGGGTCTGCAGCAGCTTCTCTGCTGGTTGGCAGCACAAACAACTAACATGACTTGTGTTTTCATCAACTCCAGAAAGCAAGCCATGGAAACCAAAAGCAGAGATCACTGTTCACTCTGAAAAGCAAATCTTTATGTTACATAGCTCTTACATGGAACTCTACCAAATTAGGCAATACCAGCTTTGGTCTTGCTCTATAGACATGGGAAACACTAACTGGTACAGAGTGTAAGCAAGTAAAGGATAAGGCATGAAAGTGTCTGCAGCAGCTTCTCTGCTGGTTGGCAACACAAGCAACTAACAAGACTTGTGTTTTGATCAACTCCAGAAAGCAAGCCCTGGAAACCAAAAGCAGAGATCACAGTTCACTCTGTAAAGCAAATCTTTATGTTACATTGCTCTTACATGGAACTCTACCAAATTAGGCAATACCAGCTTTGGTCTTGCTCTATAGACATGGGAAACACTAACTGGTACAGAGTGTAAGCAAAGAAAGCATAAGGCATGAAAGTGTCTGCAGCAGCTTCTCTGGTGGTTGGCAACACAAGCAACTAACAAGACTTGTGTTTTGATCAACTCCAGAAAGCAAACTATAGAAACCAAAAGCAGAGATCACTGTTCACTCTGTAAAGCAAATCTGTATGTTACATAGCTCTATCACAGAAACTTAGTAAATTAGGCAGTAACAGCTTTAGTTCTCCTTCTATGGACATGAAAGACACCAACCGGTGCAGCGTAAAAGCCAGTAATGGATAAAGCAAGAGAGTGTCTGCAGCAGCTTCTCTGCTGGTTGGCAGCACAAACAACTAACATGACTTGTGTTTTCATCAACTCCAGAAAGCAAGCCATGGAAACCAAAAGCAGAAACCACTGTTCACTCGGAAAAGCAAAGCTTTATGTTACAGTGCTCTTTCATGGAAACTTTGCAAATTAGGCAGTAACAGCTTTGGTCTTGCTCTATAGACATGAGAAACATCAACCGGTGGAGTGTCAAAGGAAAGGTTTCTGTTACATGGCTCTTTCATGGAAATCAAGCAAATTAGGAAGTACCCACCTTTATTCGTGGTCTGGTGACAAGCAAAACACATACATGTGCAAAGTGTAAACCGGTACTGCAAAAGGCAGGAAAGCGCCTTCAGCAGCTTCTCTATTTCTTGAGAACACAAACAACAGACAAGACTTGTGTTTTGATCAACTCCAGAAAGCAAACCATAGAAACCAAAAGCAGAGATCACTGTTCACTCTGTAAAGCAAATCTTTATGTTACATAGCTCTATCACAGAAACTTAGTAAATTAGGCAGTAACAGCTTTAGTTCTCCTTCTATGGACATGAAAAACACCAACCGGTGCAGCGTAAAAGCCAGTAATGGATAAGGCAAGAGAGGGTCTGCAGCAGCTTCTCTGCTGGTTGGCAGCACAAACAACTAACATGACTTGTGTTTTCATCAACTCCAGAAAGCAAGCCATGGAAACCAAAAGCAGAGATCACTGTTCACTCTGAAAAGCAAATCTTTATGTTACATAGCTCTTACATGGAACTCTATCAAATTAGGCAATACCAGCTTTGGTCTTGCTCTATAGACATGGGAAACACTAGCTGGTACAGAGTGTAAGCAAAGAAAGCATAAGGCATGAAAGTGTCTGCAGCAGCTTCTCTGCTGGTTGCCAACACAAGCAACTAACAAGACTTGTGTTTTGATCAACTCCAGAAAGCAAACTATAGAAACCAAAAGCAGAGGTCACAGTTCACTCTGTAAAGCAAATCTTTATGTTACATAGCTCTATCACAGAAACTTAGTAAATTAGGCAGTAACAGCTTTAGTTCTCCTTCTATGGACATGAAAGACACCAACCGGTGCAGCGTAAAAGCCAGTAATGGATAAGGCAAGAGAGGGTCTGCAGCAGCTTCTCTGCTGGTTGGCAGCACAAACAACTAACATGACTTGTGTTTTCATCAACTCCAGAAAGCAAGCCATGGAAACCAAAAGCAGAGATCACAGTTCATTCTGTAAAGCAAATCTTTATGTTACATAGCTCTTACATGGAACTCTACCAAATTAGGCAATACCAGCTTTGCTCTTGCTCTATAGACATGGGAAACACTAACTGGTACAGAGTGTAAGCAAAGAAAGCATAAGGCATGAAAGTGTCTGCAGCAGCTTCTCTGGTGGTTGGCAACACAAGCAACTAACAAGACTTGTGTTTTGATCAACTCCAGAAAGCAAACTATAGAAACCAAAAGCAGAGATCACTGTTCATTCTGTAAAGCAAATCTGTATGTTACATAGCTCTATCACAGAAACTTAGTAAATTAGGCAGTAACAGCTTTAGTTCTCCTTCTATGGACATGAAAGACACCAACCGGTGCAGCGTAAAAGCCAGTAATGGATAAAGCAAGAGAGGGTCTGCAGCAGCTTCTCTGCTGGTTGGCAGCACAAACAACTAACATGACTTGTGTTTTCATCAACTCCAGAAAGCAAGCCATGGAAACCAAAAGCAGAGATCACTGTTCACTCTGAAAAGCAAATCTTTATGTTACATAGCTCTTACATGGAACTCTACCAAATTAGGCAATACCAGCTTTGGTCTTGCTCTATAGACATGGGAAACACTAACTGGTACAGAGTGTAAGCAAAGAAAGCATAAGGCATGAAAGTGTCTGCAGCAGCTTCTCTGCTGGTTGGCAACACAAGCAACTAACAAGACTTGTGTTTTGATCAACTCCAGAAAGCAAACTATAGAAACCAAAAGCAGAGATCACTGTTCACTCTGTAAAGCAAATCTTTATGTTACACAGCTCTTACATGGAACTCTACCAAATTAGGCAATACCAGCTTTGGTCTTGCTCTATAGACATGGGAAACACTAACTGGTACAGAGTGTAAGCAAGTAAAGGATAAGGCATGAAAGTGTCTGCAGCACCTTCTCTGCTGGTTGGCAACACAAGCAACTAACAAGACTTGTGTTTTGATCAACTCCAGAAAGCAAGCCCTGGAAACCAAAAGCAGAGATCACTGTTCACTCTGTAAAGCAAATCTTTATGTTACATAGCTCTATCACAGAAACTTAGTAAATTAGGCAGTAACAGCTTTAGTTCTCCTTCTATGGACATGAAAGACACCAAAGGTGCAGCGTAAAAGCCAGAAATGGATAAGGCAAGAGAGGGTCTGCAGCAGCTTCTCTGCTGGTTGGCAGCACAAACAACTAACATGACTTGTGTTTTCATTAACTCCAGAAAGCAAGCCATGGAAACCAAAAGCAGAGATCACTGTTCACTCTGAAAAGCAAATCTTTATGTTACATAGCTCTTACATGGAACTCTATCAAATTAGGCAATACCAGCTTTGGTCTTGCTCTATAGACATGGGAAACACTAACTGGTACAGAGTGTAAGCAAGTAAAGGATAAGGCATGAAAGTGTCTGCAGCAGCTTCTCTGCTGGTTGGCAACACAAGCAACTAACAAGACTTGTGTTTTGATCAACTCCAGAAAGCAAGCCCTGGAAACCAAAAGCAGAGATCACAGTTCACTCTGTAAAGCAAATCTTTATGTTACATAGCTCTTACATGGAACTCTACCAAATTAGGCAATACCAGCTTTGGTCTTGCTCTATAGACATGGGAAACACTAACTGGTACAGAGTGTAAGCAAAGAAAGCATAAGGCATGAAAGTGTCTGCAGCAGCTTCTCTGGTGGTTGGCAACACAAGCAACTAACAAGACTTGTGTTTTGATCAACTCCAGAAAGCAAACTATAGAAACCAAAAGCAGAGATCACTGTTCACTCTGTAAAGCAAATCTGTATGTTACATAGCTCTATCACAGAAACTTAGTAAATTAGGCAGTAACAGCTTTAGTTCTCCTTCTATGGACATGAAAGACACCAACCGGTGCAGCGTAAAAGCCAGTAATGGATAAACAAGAGAGTGTCTGCAGCAGCTTCTCTGCTGGTTGGCAGCACAAACAACTAACATGACTTGTGTTTTCATCAACTCCAGAAAGCAAGCCATGGAAACCAAAAGCAGAAACCACTGTTCACTCGGAAAAGCAAAGCTTTATGTTACAGTGCTCTTTCATGGAAACTTTGCAAATTAAGCAGTAACAGCTTTGGTCTTGCTCTATAGACATGAGAAACATCAACCGGTGGAGTGTCAAAGGAAAGGTTTCTGTTACATGGCTCTTTCATGGAAATCAAGCAAATTAGGAAGTACCCACCTTTATTCGTGGTCTGGTGACAAGCAAAACACATACATGTGCAAAGTGTAAACCGGTACTGCAAAAGGCAGGAAAGCGCCTTCAGCAGCTTCTCTATTTCTTGGGAACACAAACAACAGCCAAGACTTGTGTTTTGATCAACTCCAGAAAGCAAACCATAGAAACCAAAAGCAGAGATCACTGTTCACTCTGTAAAGCAAATCTTTATGTTATATAGCTCTATCACAGAAACTTAGTAAATTAGGCAGTAACAGCTTTAGTTCTCCTTCTATGGACATGAAAGACACCAAAGGTGCAGCGTAAAAGCCAGAAATGGATAAGGCAAGAGAGGGTCTGCAGCAGCTTCTCTGCTGGTTGGCAGCACAAACAACTAACATGACTTGTGTTTTCATCAACTCCAGAAAGCAAGCCATGGAAACCAAAAGCAGAGATCACTGTTCACTCTGAAAAGCAAATCTTTATGTTACATAGCTCATACATGGAACTCTATCAAATTAGGCAATACCAGCTTTGCTCTTGCTCTATAGACATGGGAAACACTAACTGGTACAGAGTGTAAGCAAAGAAAGCATAAGGCATGAAAGTGTCTGCAGCAGCTTCTCTGGTGGTTGGCAACACAAGCAACTAACAAGACTTGTGTTTTGATCAACTCCAGAAAGCAAACTATAGAAACCAAAAGCAGAGATCACTGTTCACTCTGTAAAGCAAATCTTTATGTTACATAGCTCTTACATGGAACTCTACCAAATTAGGCAATACCAGCTTTGGTCTTGCTCTATAGACATGGGAAACACTAACTGGTACAGAGTGTAAGCAAGTAAAGCATAAGGCATGAAAGTGTCTGCAGCAGCTTCTCTGGTGGTTGGCAACACAAGCAACTAACAAGACTTGTGTTTTCATCAACTCCAGAAAGCAAACTATAGAAACCAAAAGCAGAGATCACTGTTCACTCTGTAAAGCAAATCTTTATGTTACATAGCTCTATCACAGAAACTTAGTAAATTAGGCAGTAACAGCTTTAGTTCTCCTCCTATGGACATGAAAAACAACAACCGGTGCAGCGTAAAAGCCAGTAATGGATAAGGCAAGAGAGGGTCTGCAGCAGCTTCTCTGCTGGTTGGCAGCACAAACAACTAACATGACTTGTGTTTTCATCAACTCCAGAAAGCAAGCCATGGAAACCAAAAGCAGAGATCACTGTTCACTCTGAAAAGCAAATCTTTATGTTACATAGCTCTTACATGGAACTCTACCAAATTAGGCAATACCAGCTTTGGTCTTGCTCTATAGACATGGGAAACACTAACTGGTACAGAGTGTAAGCAAGTAAAGGATAAGGCATGAAAGTGTCTGCAGCAGCTTCTCTGCTGGTTGGCAACACAAGCAACTAACAAGACTTGTGTTTTGATCAACTCCAGAAAGCAAGCCCTGGAAACCAAAAGCAGAGATCACAGTTCACTCTGTAAAGCAAATCTTTATGTTACATTGCTCTTACATGGAACTCTACCAAATTAGGCAATACCAGCTTTGGTCTTGCTCTATAGACATGGGAAACACTAACTGGTACAGAGTGTAAGCAAAGAAAGCATAAGGCATGAAAGTGTCTGCAGCAGCTTCTCTGGTGGTTGGCAACACAAGCAACTAACAAGACTTGTGTTTTGATCAACTCCAGAAAGCAAACTATAGAAACCAAAAGCAGAGATCACTGTTCACTCTGTAAAGCAAATCTGTATGTTACATAGCTCTATCACAGAAACTTAGTAAATTAGGCAGTAACAGCTTTAGTTCTCCTTCTATGGACATGTAAGACACCAACCGGTGCAGCGTAAAAGCCAGTAATGGATAAAGCAAGAGAGTGTCTGCAGCAGCTTCTCTGCTGGTTGGCAGCACAAACAACTAACATGACTTGTGTTTTCATCAACTCCAGAAAGCAAGCCATGGAAACCAAAAGCAGAAACCACTGTTCACTCGGAAAAGCAAAGCTTTATGTTACAGTGCTCTTTCATGGAAACTTTGCAAATTAGGCAGTAACAGCTTTGGTCTTGCTCTATAGACATGAGAAACATCAACCGGTGGAGTGTCAAAGGAAAGGTTTCTGTTACATGGCTCTTTCATGGAAATCAAGCAAATTAGGAAGTACCCACCTTTATTCGTGGTCTGGTGACAAGCAAAACACATACATGTGCAAAGTGTAAACCGGTACTGCAAAAGGCAGGAAAGCGCCTTCAGCAGCTTCTCTATTTCTTGAGAACACAAACAACAGACAAGACTTGTGTTTTGATCAACTCCAGAAAGCAAACCATAGAAACCAAAAGCAGAGATCACTGTTCACTCTGTAAAGCAAATCTTTATGTTACATAGCTCTATCACAGAAACTTAGTAAATTAGGCAGTAACAGCTTTAGTTCTCCTTCTATGGACATGAAAAACACCAACCGGTGCAGCGTAAAAGCCAGTAATGGATAAGGCAAGAGAGGGTCTGCAGCAGCTTCTCTGCTGGTTGGCAGCACAAACAACTAACATGACTTGTGTTTTCATCAACTCCAGAAAGCAAGCCATGGAAACCAAAAGCAGAGATCACTGTTCACTCTGAAAAGCAAATCTTTATGTTACATAGCTCTTACATGGAACTCTATCAAATTAGGCAATACCAGCTTTGGTCTTGCTCTATAGACATGGGAAACACTAGCTGGTACAGAGTGTAAGCAAAGAAAGCATAAGGCATGAAAGTGTCTGCAGCAGCTTCTCTGCTGGTTGCCAACACAAGCAACTAACAAGACTTGTGTTTTGATCAACTCCAGAAAGCAAACTATAGAAACCAAAAGCAGAGGTCACAGTTCACTCTGTAAAGCAAATCTTTATGTTACATAGCTCTATCACAGAAACTTAGTAAATTAGGCAGTAACAGCTTTAGTTCTCCTTCTATGGACATGAAAGACACCAACCGGTGCAGCGTAAAAGCCAGTAATGGATAAGGCAAGAGAGGGTCTGCAGCAGCTTCTCTGCTGGTTGGCAGCACAAACAACTAACATGACTTGTGTTTTCATCAACTCCAGAAAGCAAGCCATGGAAACCAAAAGCAGAGATCACAGTTCATTCTGTAAAGCAAATCTTTATGTTACATAGCTCTTACATGGAACTCTACCAAATTAGGCAATACCAGCTTTGGTCTTGCTCTATAGACATGGGAAACACTAACTGGTACAGAGTGTAAGCAAAGAAAGCATAAGGCATGAAAGTGTCTGCAGCAGCTTCTCTGGTGGTTGGCAACACAAGCAACTAACAAGACTTGTGTTTTGATCAACTCCAGAAAGCAAACTATAGAAACCAAAAGCAGAGATCACTGTTCATTCTGTAAAGCAAATCTGTATGTTACATAGCTCTATCACAGAAACTTAGTAAATTAGGCAGTAACAGCTTTAGTTCTCCTTCTATGGACATGAAAGACACCAACCGGTGCAGCGTAAAAGCCAGTAATGGATAAAGCAAGAGAGGGTCTGCAGCAGCTTCTCTGCTGGTTGGCAGCACAAACAACTAACATGACTTGTGTTTTCATCAACTCCAGAAAGCAAGCCATGGAAACCAAAAGCAGAGATCACTGTTCACTCTGAAAAGCAAATCTTTATGTTACATAGCTCTTACATGGAACTCTACCAAATTAGGCAATACCAGCTTTGGTCTTGCTCTATAGACATGGGAAACACTAACTGGTACAGAGTGTAAGCAAAGAAAGCATAAGGCATGAAAGTGTCTGCAGCAGCTTCTCTGCTGGTTGGCAACACAAGCAACTAACAAGACTTGTGTTTTGATCAACTCCAGAAAGCAAACTATAGAAACCAAAAGCAGAGATCACTGTTCACTCTGTAAAGCAAATCTTTATGTTACACAGCTCTTACATGGAACTCTACCAAATTAGGCAATACCAGCTTTGGTCTTGCTCTATAGACATGGGAAACACTAACTGGTACAGAGTGTAAGCAAGTAAAGGATAAGGCATGAAAGTGTCTGCAGCAGCTTCTCTGCTGGTTGGCAACACAAGCAACTAACAAGACTTGTGTTTTGATCAACTCCAGAAAGCAAACTATAGAAACCAAAAGCAGAGATCACTGTTCACTCTGTAAAGCAAATCTTTATGTTACATAGCTCTATCACAGAAACTTAGTAAATTAGGCAGTAACAGCTTTAGTTCTCCTTCTATGGACATGAAAGACACCAAAGGTGCAGCGTAAAAGCCAGAAATGGATAAGGCAAGAGAGGGTCTGCAGCAGCTTCTCTGCTGGTTGGCAGCACAAACAACTAACATGACTTGTGTTTTCATCAAGTCCAGAAAGCAAGCCATGGAAACCAAAAGCAGAGATCACTGTTCACTCTGAAAAGCAAATCTTTATGTTACATAGCTCATACATGGAACTCTATCAAATTAGGCAATACCAGCTTTGCTCTTGCTCTATAGACATGGGAAACACTAACTGGTACAGAGTGTAAGCAAGTAAAGCATAAGGCATGAAAGTGTCTGCAGCAGCTTCTCTGGTGGTTGGCAACACAAGCAACTAACAAGACTTGTGTTTTGATCAACTCCAGAAAGCAAACTATAGAAACCAAAAGCAGAGATCACTGTTCATTCTGTAAAGCAAATCTGTATGTTACATAGCTCTATCACAGAAACTTAGTAAATTAGGTAGTAACAGCTTTAGTTCTCCTTCTATGGACATGAAAGACACCAACCGGTGCAGCGTAAAAGCCAGTAATGGATAAAGCAAGAGAGGGTCTGCAGCAGCTTCTCTGCTGGTTGGCAGCACAAACAACTAACATGACTTGTGTTTTCATCAACTCCAGAAAGCAAGCCATGGAAACCAAAAGCAGAAACCACTGTTCACTCTGAAAAGCAAAGCTTTATGTTACAGTGCTCTTTCATGGAAACTTAGCAAATTAAGCAGTAACAGCTTTGGTCTTGCTCTATAGACATGAGAAACATCAACCGGTGGAGTGTCAAAGGAAAGGTTTCTGTTACATGGCTCTTTCATGGAAATCAAGCAAATTAGGAAGTACCCACCTTTATTCGTGGTCTGGTGACAAGCAAAACACATACATGTGCAAAGTGTAAACCGGTACTGCAAAAGGCAGGAAAGCGCCTTCAGCAGCTTCTCTATTTCTTGGGAACACAAACAACAGCCAAGACTTGTGTTTTGATCAACTCCAGAAAGCAAACCATAGAAACCAAAAGCAGAGATCACTGTTCACTCTGTAAAGCAAATCTTTATGTTACATAGCTCTATCACAGAAACTTAGTAAATTAGGCAGTAACAGCTTTAGTTCTCCTCCTATGGACATGAAAAACAACAACCGGTGCAGCGTAAAAGCCAGTAATGGATAAGGCAAGAGAGGGTCTGCAGCAGCTTTTCTGGTGGTTGGCAGCACAAAGAACAAACATGACTTGTGTTTTCATCAACTCCAGAAAGCAAACTATAGAAACAAAAAGCAGAGATCACTGTTCACTCTGTAAAACAAATCTTTATGTTACATAGCTCTATCACAGAAACTTAGTAAATTAGGCAGTAACAGCTTTAGTTCTCCTCCTATGGACATGAAAGACACCAACCGGTGCAGCGTAAAAGCCAGTAATGGATAAGGCAAGAGAGGGTCTGCAGCAGCTTCTCTGCTGGTTGGCAGCACAAACAACTAACATGACTTGTGTTTTCATCAACTCCAGAAAGCAAGCCATGGAAACCAAAAGCAGAGATCACTGTTCACTCTGAAAAGCAAATCTTTATGTTACATAGCTCATACATGGAACTCTATCAAATTAGGCAATACCAGCTTTGCTCTTGCTCTATAGACATGGGAAACACTAACTGGTACAGAGTGTAAGCAAAGAAAGCATAAGGCATGAAAGTGTCTGCAGCAGCTTCTCTGGTGGTTGGCAACACAAGCAACTAACAAGACTTGTGTTTTGATCAACTCCAGAAAGCAAACTATAGAAACCAAAAGCAGAGATCACTGTTCACTCTGTAAAGCAAATCTTTATGTTACATAGCTCTTACATGGAACTCTACCAAATTAGGCAATACCAGCTTTGGTCTTGCTCTATAGACATGGGAAACACTAACTGGTACAGAGTGTAAGCAAGTAAAGCATAAGGCATGAAAGTGTCTGCAGCAGCTTCTCTGCTGGTTGGCAACACAAGCAACTAACAAGACTTGTGTTTTGATCAACTCCAGAAAGCAAACCATAGAAACCAAAAGCAGAGATCACAGTTCACTCTGTAAAGCAAATCTTTATGTTACATAGCTCTTACATGGAACTCTACCAAATTAGGCAATACCAGCTTTGGTCTTGCTCTATAGACATGGGAAACACTAACTGGTACAGAGTGTAAGCAAGTAAAGGATAAGGCATGAAAGTGTCTGCAGCAGCTTCTCTGCTGGTTGGCAACACAAGCAACTAACAAGACTTGTGTTTTGATCAACTCCAGAAAGCAAGCCCTGGAAACCAAAAGCAGAGATCACAGTTCACTCTGTAAAGCAAATCTTTATGTTACATAGCTCTTACATGGAACTCTACCAAATTAGGCAATACCAGCTTTGGTCTTGCTCTATAGACATGGGAAACACTAACTGGTACAGAGTGTAAGCAAGTAATGGATAAAGCAAGAGAGTGTCTGCAGCAGCTTCTCTGCTGGTTGGCAGCACAAACAACTAACATGACTTGTGTTTTCATCAACTCCAGAAAGCAAGCCATGGAAACCAAAAGCAGAAACCACTGTTCACTCGGAAAAGCAAAGCTTTATGTTACAGTGCTCTTTCATGGAAACTTTGCAAATTAGGCAGTAACAGCTTTGGTCTTGCTCTATAGACATGAGAAACATCAACCGGTGGAGTGTCAAAGGAAAGGTTTCTGTTACATGGCTCTTTCATGGAAATCAAGCAAATTAGGAAGTACCCACCTTTATTCGTGGTCTGGTGACAAGCAAAACACATACATGTGCAAAGTGTAAACCGGTACTGCAAAAGGCAGGAAAGCGCCTTCAGCAGCTTCTCTATTTCTTGAGAACACAAACAACAGACAAGACTTGTGTTTTGATCAACTCCAGAAAGCAAACCATAGAAACCAAAAGCAGAGATCACTGTTCACTCTGTAAAGCAAATCTTTATGTTACATAGCTCTATCACAGAAACTTAGTAAATTAGGCAGTAACAGCTTTAGTTCTCCTTCTATGGACATGAAAGACACCAACCGGTGCAGCGTAAAAGCCAGTAATGGATAAGGCAAGAGAGGGTCTGCAGCAGCTTCTCTGCTGGTTGGCAGCACAAACAACTAACATGACTTGTGTTTTCATCAACTCCAGAAAGCAAGCCATGGAAACCAAAAGCAGAGATCACTGTTCACTCTGAAAAGCAAATCTTTATGTTACATAGCTCTTACATGGAACTCTATCAAATTAGGCAATACCAGCTTTGGTCTTGCTCTATAGACATGGGAAACACTAACTGGTACAGAGTGTAAGCAAGTAAAGCATAAGGCATGAAAGTGTCTGCAGCAGCTTCTCTGCTGGTTGGCAACACAAGCAACTAACAAGACTTGTGTTTTGATCAACTCCAGAAAGCAAACCATAGAAACCAAAAGCAGAGATCACTGTTCACTCTGTAAAGCAAATCTTTATGTTACATAGCTCTATCACAGAAACTTAGTAAATTAGGCAGTAACAGCTTTAGTTCTCCTTCTATGGACATGAAAGACACCAAAGGTGCAGCGTAAAAGCCAGAAATGGATAAGGCAAGAGAGGGTCTGCAGCAGCTTCTCTGCTGGTTGGCAGCACAAACAACTAACATGACTTGTGTTTTCATCAACTCCAGAAAGCAAGCCATGGAAACCAAAAGCAGAGATCACTGTTCACTCTGAAAAGCAAATCTTTATGTTACATAGCTCATACATGGAACTCTATCAAATTAGGCAATACCAGCTTTGCTCTTGCTCTATAGACATGGGAAACACTAACTGGTACAGAGTGTAAGCAAAGAAAGCATAAGGCATGAAAGTGTCTGCAGCAGCTTCTCTGGTGGTTGGCAACACAAGCAACTAACAAGACTTGTGTTTTGATCAACTCCAGAAAGCAAACTATAGAAACCAAAAGCAGAGATCACTGTTCACTCTGTAAAGCAAATCTTTATGTTACATAGCTCTTACATGGAACTCTACCAAATTAGGCAATACCAGCTTTGGTCTTGCTCTATAGACATGGGAAACACTAACTGGTACAGAGTGTAAGCAAGTAAAGCATAAGGCATGAAAGTGTCTGCAGCAGCTTCTCTGGTGGTTGGCAACACAAGCAACTAACAAGACTTGTGTTTTCATCAACTCCAGAAAGCAAACTATAGAAACCAAAAGCAGAGATCACAGTTCACTCTGTAAAGCAAATCTTTATGTTACATAGCTCTATCACAGAAACTTAGTAAATTAGGCAGTAACAGCTTTAGTTCTCCTCCTATGGACATGAAAAACAACAACCGGTGCAGCGTAAAAGCCAGTAATGGATAAGGCAAGAGAGGGTCTGCAGCAGCTTCTCTGCTGGTTGGCAGCACAAACAACTAACATGACTTGTGTTTTCATCAACTCCAGAAAGCAAGCCATGGAAACCAAAAGCAGAGATCACTGTTCACTCTGAAAAGCAAATCTTTATGTTACATAGCTCTTACATGGAACTCTACCAAATTAGGCAATACCAGCTTTGGTCTTGCTCTATAGACATGGGAAACACTAACTGGTACAGAGTGTAAGCAAGTAAAGCATAAGGCATGAAAGTGTCTGCAGCAGCTTCTCTGCTGGTTGGCAACACAAGCAACTAACAAGACTTGTGTTTTGATCAACTCCAGAAAGCAAGCCCTGGAAACCAAAAGCAGAGATCACAGTTCACTCTGTAAAGCAAATCTTTATGTTACATTGCTCTTACATGGAACTCTACCAAATTAGGCAATACCAGCTTTGGTCTTGCTCTATAGACATGGGAAACACTAACTGGTACAGAGTGTAAGCAAAGAAAGCATAAGGCATGAAAGTGTCTGCAGCAGCTTCTCTGGTGGTTGGCAACACAAGCAACTAACAAGACTTGTGTTTTGATCAACTCCAGAAAGCAAACTATAGAAACCAAAAGCAGAGATCACTGTTCACTCTGTAAAGCAAATCTGTATGTTACATAGCTCTATCACAGAAACTTAGTAAATTAGGCAGTAACAGCTTTAGTTCTCCTTCTATGGACATGAAAGACACCAACCGGTGCAGCGTAAAAGCCAGTAATGGATAAAGCAAGAGAGTGTCTGCAGCAGCTTCTCTGCTGGTTGGCAGCACAAACAACTAACATGACTTGTGTTTTCATCAACTCCAGAAAGCAAGCCATGGAAACCAAAAGCAGAAACCACTGTTCACTCGGAAAAGCAAAGCTTTATGTTACAGTGCTCTTTCATGGAAACTTTGCAAATTAGGCAGTAACAGCTTTGGTCTTGCTCTATAGACATGAGAAACATCAACCGGTGGAGTGTCAAAGGAAAGGTTTCTGTTACATGGCTCTTTCATGGAAATCAAGCAAATTAGGAAGTACCCACCTTTATTCGTGGTCTGGTGACAAGCAAAACACATACATGTGCAAAGTGTAAACCGGTACTGCAAAAGGCAGGAAAGCGCCTTCAGCAGCTTCTCTATTTCTTGAGAACACAAACAACAGACAAGACTTGTGTTTTGATCAACTCCAGAAAGCAAACCATAGAAACCAAAAGCAGAGATCACTGTTCACTCTGTAAAGCAAATCTTTATGTTACATAGCTCTATCACAGAAACTTAGTAAATTAGGCAGTAACAGCTTTAGTTCTCCTTCTATGGACATGAAAAACACCAACCGGTGCAGCGTAAAAGCCAGTAATGGATAAGGCAAGAGAGGGTCTGCAGCAGCTTCTCTGCTGGTTGGCAGCACAAACAACTAACATGACTTGTGTTTTCATCAACTCCAGAAAGCAAGCCATGGAAACCAAAAGCAGAGATCACTGTTCACTCTGAAAAGCAAATCTTTATGTTACATAGCTCTTACATGGAACGCTATCAAATTAGGCAATACCAGCTTTGGTCTTGCTCTATAGACATGGGAAACACTAGCTGGTACAGAGTGTAAGCAAAGAAAGCATAAGGCATGAAAGTGTCTGCAGCAGCTTCTCTGCTGGTTGCCAACACAAGCAACTAACAAGACTTGTGTTTTGATCAACTCCAGAAAGCAAACTATAGAAACCAAAAGCAGAGGTCACAGTTCACTCTGTAAAGCAAATCTTTATGTTACATAGCTCTATCACAGAAACTTAGTAAATTAGGCAGTAACAGCTTTAGTTCTCCTTCTATGGACATGAAAGACACCAACCGGTGCAGCGTAAAAGCCAGTAATGGATAAGGCAAGAGAGGGTCTGCAGCAGCTTCTCTGCTGGTTGGCAGCACAAACAACTAACATGACTTGTGTTTTCATCAACTCCAGAAAGCAAGCCATGGAAACCAAAAGCAGAGATCACAGTTCATTCTGTAAAGCAAATCTTTATGTTACATAGCTCTTACATGGAACTCTACCAAATTAGGCAATACCAGCTTTGCTCTTGCTCTATAGACATGGGAAACACTAACTGGTACAGAGTGTAAGCAAAGAAAGCATAAGGCATGAAAGTGTCTGCAGCAGCTTCTCTGGTGGTTGGCAACACAAGCAACTAACAAGACTTGTGTTTTGATCAACTCCAGAAAGCAAACTATAGAAACCAAAAGCAGAGATCACTGTTCATTCTGTAAAGCAAATCTGTATGTTACATAGCTCTATCACAGAAACTTAGTAAATTAGGCAGTAACAGCTTTAGTTCTCCTTCTATGGACATGAAAGACACCAACCGGTGCAGCGTAAAAGCCAGTAATGGATAAAGCAAGAGAGGGTCTGCAGCAGCTTCTCTGCTGGTTGGCAGCACAAACAACTAACATGACTTGTGTTTTCATCAACTCCAGAAAGCAAGCCATGGAAACCAAAAGCAGAGATCACTGTTCACTCTGAAAAGCAAATCTTTATGTTACATAGCTCTTACATGGAACTCTACCAAATTAGGCAATACCAGCTTTGGTCTTGCTCTATAGACATGGGAAACACTAACTGGTACAGAGTGTAAGCAAAGAAAGCATAAGGCATGAAAGTGTCTGCAGCAGCTTCTCTGCTGGTTGGCAACACAAGCAACTAACATGACTTGTGTTTTGATCAACTCCAGAAAGCAAACTATAGAAACCAAAACAGAGATCACTGTTCACTCTGTAAAGCAAATCTTTATGTTACATAGCTCTTACATGGAACTCTACCAAATTAGGCAATACCAGCTTTGGTCTTGCTCTATAGACATGGGAAACACTAACTGGTACAGAGTGTAAGCAAGTAAAGGATAAGGCATGAAAGTGTCTGCAGCAGCTTCTCTGCTGGTTGGCAACACAAGCAACTAACAAGACTTGTGTTTTGATCAACTCCAGAAAGCAAACTATAGAAACCAAAAGCAGAGATCACTGTTCACTCTGTAAAGCAAATCTTTATGTTACATAGCTCTATCACAGAAACTTAGTAAATTAGGCAGTAACAGCTTTAGTTCTCCTCCTATGGACATGAAAGACACCAACCGGTGCAGCGTAAAAGCCAGTAATGGATAAGGCAAGAGAGGGTCTGCAGCAGCTTCTCTGCTGGTTGGCAGCACAAACAACTAACATGACTTGTGTTTTCATCAACTCCAGAAAGCAAGCCATGGAAACCAAAAGCAGAGATCACTGTTCACTCTGAAAAGCAAATCTTTATGTTACATAGCTCTTACATGGAACTCTACCAAATTAGGCAATACCAGCTTTGGTCTTGCTCTATAGACATGGGAAACACTAACTGGTACAGAGTGTAAGCAAGTAAAGGATAAGGCATGAAAGTGTCTGCAGCAGCTTCTCTGGTGGTTGGCAACACAAGCAACTAACAAGACTTGTGTTTTGATCAACTCCAGAAAGCAAGCCCTGGAAACCAAAAGCAGAGATCACAGTTCACTCTGTAAAGCAAATCTTTATGTTACATTGCTCTTACATGGAACTCTACCAAATTAGGCAATACCAGCTTTGGTCTTGCTCTATAGACATGGGAAACACTAACTGGTACAGAGTGTAAGCAAGTAAAGGATAAGGCATGAAAGTGTCTGCAGCAGCTTCTCTGCTGGTTGGCAACACAAGCAACTAACAAGACTTGTGTTTTGATCAACTCCAGAAAGCAAGCCCTGGAAACCAAAAGCAGAGATCACAGTTCACTCTGTAAAGCAAATCTTTATGTTACATTGCTCTTACATGGAACTCTACCAAATTAGGCAATACCAGCTTTGGTCTTGCTCTATAGACATGGGAAACACTAACTGGTACAGAGTGTAAGCAAAGAAAGCATAAGGCATGAAAGTGTCTGCAGCAGCTTCTCTGCTGGTTGGCAACACAAGCAACTAACAAGACTTGTGTTTTGATCAACTCCAGAAAGCAAACTATAGAAACCAAAAGCAGAGGTCACAGTTCACTCTGTAAAGCAAATCTTTATGTTACATAGCTCTATCACAGAAACTTAGTAAATTAGGCAGTAACAGCTTTAGTTCTCCTTCTATGGACATGAAAGACACCAACCGGTGCAGCGTAAAAGCCAGTAATGGATAAACAAGAGAGTGTCTGCAGCAGCTTCTCTGCTGGTTGGCAGCACAAACAACTAACATGACTTGTGTTTTCATCAACTCCAGAAAGCAAGCCATGGAAACCAAAAGCAGAAACCACTGTTCACTCGGAAAAGCAAAGCTTTATGTTACAGTGCTCTTTCATGGAAACTTTGCAAATTAAGCAGTAACAGCTTTGGTCTTGCTCTATAGACATGAGAAACATCAACCGGTGGAGTGTCAAAGGAAAGGTTTCTGTTACATGGCTCTTTCATGGAAATCAAGCAAATTAGGAAGTACCCACCTTTATTCGTGGTCTGGTGACAAGCAAAACACATACATGTGCAAAGTGTAAACCGGTACTGCAAAAGGCAGGAAAGCGCCTTCAGCAGCTTCTCTATTTCTTGGGAACACAAACAACAGCCAAGACTTGTGTTTTGATCAACTCCAGAAAGCAAACCATAGAAACCAAAAGCAGAGATCACTGTTCACTCTGTAAAGCAAATCTTTATGTTACATAGCTCTATCACAGAAACTTAGTAAATTAGGCAGTAACAGCTTTAGTTCTCCTTCTATGGACATGAAAGACACCAAAGGTGCAGCGTAAAAGCCAGAAATGGATAAGGCAAGAGAGGGTCTGCAGCAGCTTCTCTGCTGGTTGGCAGCACAAACAACTAACATGACTTGTGTTTTCATCAACTCCAGAAAGCAAGCCATGGAAACCAAAAGCAGAGATCACTGTTCACTCTGAAAAGCAAATCTTTATGTTACATAGCTCATACATGGAACTCTATCAAATTAGGCAATACCAGCTTTGCTCTTGCTCTATAGACATGGGAAACACTAACTGGTACAGAGTGTAAGCAAAGAAAGCATAAGGCATGAAAGTGTCTGCAGCAGCTTCTCTGGTGGTTGGCAACACAAGCAACTAACAAGACTTGTGTTTTGATCAACTCCAGAAAGCAAACTATAGAAACCAAAAGCAGAGATCACTGTTCACTCTGTAAAGCAAATCTTTATGTTACATAGCTCTTACATGGAACTCTACCAAATTAGGCAATACCAGCTTTGGTCTTGCTCTATAGACATGGGAAACACTAACTGGTACAGAGTGTAAGCAAGTAAAGCATAAGGCATGAAAGTGTCTGCAGCAGCTTCTCTGGTGGTTGGCAACACAAGCAACTAACAAGACTTGTGTTTTCATCAACTCCAGAAAGCAAACTATAGAAACCAAAAGCAGAGATCACTGTTCACTCTGTAAAGCAAATCTTTATGTTACATAGCTCTATCACAGAAACTTAGTAAATTAGGCAGTAACAGCTTTAGTTCTCCTCCTATGGACATGAAAAACAACAACCGGTGCAGCGTAAAAGCCAGTAATGGATAAGGCAAGAGAGGGTCTGCAGCAGCTTCTCTGCTGGTTGGCAGCACAAACAACTAACATGACTTGTGTTTTCATCAACTCCAGAAAGCAAGCCATGGAAACCAAAAGCAGAGATCACTGTTCACTCTGAAAAGCAAATCTTTATGTTACATAGCTCTTACATGGAACTCTACCAAATTAGGCAATACCAGCTTTGGTCTTGCTCTATAGACATGGGAAACACTAACTGGTACAGAGTGTAAGCAAGTAAAGGATAAGGCATGAAAGTGTCTGCAGCAGCTTCTCTGCTGGTTGGCAACACAAGCAACTAACAAGACTTGTGTTTTGATCAACTCCAGAAAGCAAGCCCTGGAAACCAAAAGCAGAGATCACTGTTCACTCTGTAAAGCAAATCTTTATGTTACATTGCTCTTACATGGAACTCTACCAAATTAGGCAATACCAGCTTTGGTCTTGCTCTATAGACATGGGAAACACTAACTGGTACAGAGTGTAAGCAAAGAAAGCATAAGGCATGAAAGTGTCTGCAGCAGCTTCTCTGCTGGTTGGCAACACAAGCAACTAACAAGACTTGTGTTTTGATCAACTCCAGAAAGCAAACTATAGAAACCAAAAGCAGAGATCACTGTTCACTCTGTAAAGCAAATCTGTATGTTACATAGCTCTATCACAGAAACTTAGTAAATTAGGCAGTAACAGCTTTAGTTCTCCTTCTATG
>NW_026960678.1:0-65655 GCF_021018805.1 Prinia subflava | reverse complement strand
TAAAAGCTTTGATCCGTCTCTGCAGACAAGGAATACACCAACTGGTACAAAATATACTTCACTTGTGGAAAAGGGGCAAGAAAGTGTCTGCAGCAGCTTCTCTGCTTGCTGCAAACACAGACAACCAACAGGACTTGTGTCTTGAGAAAACCAACACAGCAACAGCAAAGCATAGTGTTCTACAGAGCTCTTCCATGGAAAACAAGCAATTTAGGTCCTAACACCTTTGCTCTTGCTCTGCAGACGAGGAATACACCAACTGGTACAAAATATACTTCACTTGTGGAAAAGGGGCAAGAAAGTGTCTGCAGCAGCTTCTCTGCTTGCTGCAAACACAGAGAACAAACAGGGCTTGTGTCTTGAGAAAACCAACACAGCAACAGCAAAGCATAGTGTTCTACATAGCTCTTCCATGGAAAACAAGCAATTTAGATCCTAAAACCTTTGCTCTTGCTCTGCAGACGAGGAATACACAAACTGGTACAAAATATACTTCACTAGTGGAAAAGGAGCAAGAAAGTGTCTGCAGCAGCTTCTCTGCTTGCTGAAAACACAGGGAACAAACAGGGTTTGTGTCTTGAGAAAACCAACACAGCAACAGCAAAGCACAGTGTTCTACATATCTCTTCCAAGGAAATCAAGCAATTTAGGTCCTAAAACCTTTGCTCCTGCTCTGCAGACGAGGAATACACCAACTGGTACAAAATATACTTCACTAGTGGAAAAGGAGCAAGAAAGTGTCTGCAGCAGCTTCTCTGCTTGCTGAAAACACAGAGAACAAACAGGGCTTGTGTCTTGAGAAAACCAACACAGCAACCGAAAACCATAGTGTTCTACAGAGCTCTTCCATGGAAAACAAGCAATTTAGATCCTAAAACCTTTGCTCTTGCTCTGCAGACGAGGAATACACCAACTGGTACAAAATATACTTCACTTGTGGAAAAGGGGCAAGAAAGTGTCTGCAGCAGCTTCTCTGCTCGCTGGAAACTCAGACAACCAACAAGACTTGTGTCTTGAGAAAACCAACACAGCAACAGCAAAGCATAGTGTTCTACAGAGCTCTTCCATGGAAATCAAGCAATTTAAGTCCTAAAACCTTTGCTCTTGCTTTGCAGACGAGGAACACACCAACTGGTACAAAATATACGTCAGTAGTGGAGAAAGCAGGTACGTGACTTCAAGAGCTTCTCTGCTTGCTGAAAACACAGGGAACAAACAGGGCTTGTGTCTTTAGAAAACCAACACAGCAACAGCAAAGCATAGTGTTCTACATAGCTCTTCCATGGAAAACAAGCAATTTAGATCCTAAAACCTTTGCTCTTGCTCTGCAGACGAGGAATACACCAACTGGTACAAAATATACTTCACTTGTGGAAAAGGGGCAAGAAAGTGTCTGCAGCAGCTTTTCTGCTCGCTGGAAACACATACAACTAACAAGGTTTGTGTCTTGAGAAAACCAACACAGTAACAGCAAAGCACAGTGTTCTACATATCTCTTCCAAGGAAATCAAGCAATTTAGGTCCTAAAACCTTTGCTCCTGCTCTCCAGACGAGGAATACACCAACTGGTACAAAATATACGTCAGAAGTGGAGAAAGCAGGTACGTGTCTTTAAGAGCTTCTCTGCTCGCTGCAAGTACAGAGAACAAACAGGGTTTGTTTCTTGAGAAAACCGACACAGCAACAGCAAAGCATAGTGTTCTACAGAGCTCTTCCATGGAAATCAAGCAATTTAGGTCCTAACACCTTTGCTCTTGCTCTGCAGACGAGGAATACACCAACTGGTACAAAATATACTTCACTTGTGGAAAAGGGGCAAGAAAGTGTCTGCAGCAGCTTCTCTGCTTGCTGCAAACACAGACAACCAACAGGACTTGTGTCTTGAGAAAACCAACACAGCAACAGCAAAGCATAGTGTTCTACATAGCTCTTCCATGGAAAACAAGCAATTTAGATCCTAAAACCTTTGCTCTTGCTCTGCAGACAAGGAATACACCAACTGGTACAAAATATACTTCACTTGTGGAAAAGGGGTAAGAAAGTGTCTGCAGCAGCTTCTCTGCTTGCTGCAAACACAGACAACCAACAGGACTTGTGTCTTGAGAAAACCAACACAGCAACAGCAAAGCATAGTGTTCTACATAGCTCTTCCATGGAAAACAAGCAATTTAGATCCTAAAACCTTTGCTCTTGCTCTGCAGACGAGGAATACACCAACTGGTACAAAATATACTTCACTTGTGGAAAACGGGCAAGAAAGTGTCTGCAGCAGCTTTTCTGCTCGCTGGAAAGTCAGACAACCAACAAGACTTGTGTCTTGAGAAAACCAACACAGTAACAGCAAAGCATAGTGTTCTACAGAGCTCTTCCATGGAAATCAAGCAATTTAAGTCCTAAAACCTTTGCTCTTGCTTTGCAGACGAGGAACACACCAACTGGTACAAAATATACGTCAGTAGTGGAGAAAGCAGGTACGTGTCTTCAAGAGCTTCTCTGCTTGCTGAAAACACAGGGAACAAACAGCGCTTGTGTCTTTAGAAAACCAACACAGCAACAGCAAAGCATAGTGTTCTTAATAGCTCTTCCAATGAAATCAAGCAATTTAAGTCCTAAAACCTTTGATCCGTCTCTGCAGACGAGGAACACACCAACTGGTACAAAATATACTTCACTTGTGAAAAAGGGGCAAGAAAGTGTCTGCAGCAGCTTCTCTGCTTGCTGAAAACACAGGGAACAAACAGGGTTTGTGTCTTGAGAAAACCAACACAGCAACAGCAAAGCATAGTGTTCTACATAGCTCTTCCATGGAAAACAAGCAATTTAGATCCTAAAACCTTTGCTCTTGCTCTGCAGACGAGGAATACACAAACTGGTACAAAATATACTTCACTTGTGGAAAAGGAGCAAGAAAGTGTCTGCAGCAGCTTCTCTGCTTGCTGAAAACACAGAGAACAAACAGGGCTTGTGTCTTGAGAAAACAAACACAGCAACCGAAAACCATAGTGTTCCACATATCTCTTCCATGGAAATTAAGCAGTTTAGGTCCTAACACCTTTGCTCTTGCTCTGCAGACGAGGAATACACCAACTGGTACAAAATATACTTCACTTGTGGAAAAGGGGCAAGAAAGTGTCTGCAGCAGCTTTTCTGCTCGCTGGAAACACATACAACTAACAAGGCTTGTGTCTTGAGAAAACCAACACAGCAACAGCAAAGCACAGTGTTCTACATATCTCTTCCAAGGAAATCAAGCAGTTTAGGTCCTAAAACCTTTGCTCCTGCTCTCCAGACGAGGAATACACCAACTGGTACAAAATATACGTCAGTAGTGGAGAAAGCAGGTACGTGTCTTCAAGAGCTTCTCTGCTCGCTGCAAGTACAGAGAACAAACAGGGTTTGTTTCTTGAGAAAACCGACACAGCAACAGCAAAGCATAGTGTTCTACAGAGCTCTTCCATGGAAATCAAGCAATTTAGGTCCTAACACCTTTGCTCTTGCTCTGCAGACGAGGAATACACCAACTGGTACAAAATATACTTCACTTGTTGAAAAGGGGCAAGAAAGCGTCTGCAGCAGCTTCTCTGCTTGCTGCAAACACAGACAACCAACAGGACTTGTGTCTTGAGAAAACCAACACAGCAACAGCAAAGCATAGTGTTCTACAGAGCTCTTCCATGGAAAACAAGCAATTTAGATCCTAAAACCTTTGCTCTTGCTCTGCAGACGAGGAATACACCAACTGGTACAAAATATACTTCACTTGTGGAAAAGGGGCAAGAAAGTGTCTGCAGCAGCTTCTCTGCTTGCTGAAAACACAGGGAACAAACAGGGATTGTGTCTTTAAAAAACCAACACAGCAACAGCAAAGCATAGTGTTCTACATAGCTCTTCCATGGAAAACAAGCAATTTAGATCCTAAAACCTTTGCTCTTGCTCTGCAGACGAGGAATACACCAACTGGTACAAAATATACTTCACTTGTGGAAAAGGGGCAAGAAAGTGTCTGCAGCAGCTTTTCTGCTCGCTGGAAACTGAGACAACCAACAAGACTTGTGTCTTGAGAAAACCAACACAGTAACAGCAAAGCATAGTGTTCTACAGAGCTCTTCCATGGAAATCAAGCAATTTAAGTCCTAAAACCTTTGCTCTTGCTTTGCAGACGAGGAACACACCAACTGGTACAAAATATACGTCAGTAGTGGAGAAAGCAGGTACGTGTCTTCAAGAGCTTCTCTGCTTGCTGAAAACACAGGGAACAAACAGCGCTTGTGTCTTTAGAAAACTAACACAGCAACAGCAAAGCATAGTGTTCTTAATAGCTCTTCCAATGAAATCAAGCAATTTAGGTCCTAAAACCTTTGCTCTTGCTCGGCAGACGAGGAACACACCAACTGGTACAAAATATACTTCACTTGTGAAAAAGGGGCAAGAAAGTGTCTGCAGCAGCTTCTCTGCTTGCTGCAAACACAGACAACCAACAGGACTTGTGTCTTGAGAAAACCAACACAGCAACAGCAAAGCATAGTGTTCTACATAGCTCTTCCATGGAAAACAAGCAATTTAGATCCTAAAACCTTTGCTCTTGCTCTGCAGACGAGGAATACACAAACTGGTACAAAATATACTTCACTAGTGGAAAAGGAGCAAGAAAGTGTCTGCAGCAGCTTCTCTGCTTGCTGAAAACACAGAGAACAAACAGGGCTTGTGTCTTGAGAAAACAAACACAGCAACCGAAAACCATAGTGTTCTACATAGCTCTTCCATGGAAAACAAGCAATTTAGATCCTAAAACCTTTGCTCTTGCTCTCCAGACGAGGAATACACCAACTGGTACAAAATATACTTCACTTGTGGAAAAGGGGCAAGAAAGTGTCTGCAGCAGATTTCTGCTCGCTGGAAACACATACAACTAACAAGGCTTGTGTCTTGAGAAAACCAACACAGCAACAGCAAAGCACAGTGTTCTACATATCTCTTCCAAGGAAATCAAGCAATTTAGGTCCTAAAACCTTTGCTCCTGCTCTCCAGACGAGGAATACACCAACTGGTACAAAATATACGTCAGTAGTGGAGAAAGCAGGTACGTGTCTTCAAGAGCTTCTCTGCTCGCTGCAAGTACAGAGAACAAACAGGGTTTGTTTCTTGAGAAAACCGACACAGCAACAGCAAAGCATAGTGTTCTACAGAGCTCTTCCATGGAAATCAAGCAATTTAGGTCCTAAAACCTTTGCTCTTGCTCTCCAGACGAGGAATACACCAACTGGTACAAAATATACTTCACTTGTGGAAAAGGAGCAAGAAAGTGTCTGCAGCAGCTTCTCTGCTTGCTGAAAACACAGAGAACAAACAGGGCTTGTGTCTTGAGAAAACAAACACAACAACCGAAAACCATAGTGTTCTACATAGCTCTTCCATGGAAAACAAGCAATTTAGATCCTAAAACCTTTGCTCTTGCTCTGCAGACGAGGAATACACCAACTGGTAAAAAATATACTTCACTTGTGGAAAAGGGGCAAGAAAGTGTCTGCAGCAGCTTTTCTGCTCGCTGGAAACTCAGACAACCAACAGGACTTGTGTCTTGAGAAAACGAACACAGTAACAGCAAAGCATAATGTTCTACAGAGCTCTTCCATGGAAATCAAGCAATTTAGGTCCTAAAACGTTTGCTCTTGCTCTGCAGACGAGGAACACACCAACTGGTACAAAATATACTTCACTTGTGAAAAAGGGGCAAGAAAGTGTCTGCAGCAGCTTCTCTGCTTGCTGCAAACACAGACAACCAACAGGACTTGTGTCTTGAGAAAACCAACACAGCAACAGCAAAGCATAGTGTTCTACATAGCTCTTCCATGGAAAACAAGCAATTTAGATCCTAAAATCTTTGCTCTTGCTCTGCAGACGAGGAATACACAAACTGGTACAAAATATACTTCACTAGTGGAAAAGGAGCAAGAAAGTGTCTGCAGCAGCTTCTCTGCTTGCTGAAAACACAGAGAACAAACAGGGCTTGTGTCTTGAGAAAACAAACACAGCAACCGAAAACCATAGTGTTCTACATAGCTCTTCCATGGAAAACAAGCAATTTAGATCCTAAAACCTTTGCTCTTGCTCTGCAGACGAGGAATACACCAACTGGTACAAAATATACTTCACTTGTGGAAAAGGGGCAAGAAAGTGTCTGCAGCAGATTTCTGCTCGCTGGAAACACATACAACTAACAAGGCTTGTGTCTTGAGAAAACCAACACAGCAACAGCAAAGCACAGTGTTCTACATATCTCTTCCAAGGAAATCAAGCAATTTAGGTCCTAAAACCTTTGCTCCTGCTCTCCAGACGAGGAATACACCAACTGGTACAAAATATACGTCAGTAGTGGAGAAAGCAGGTACGTGTCTTCAAGAGCTTCTCTGCTCGCTGCAAGTACAGAGAACAAACAGGGTTTGTTTCTTGAGAAAACCGACACAGCAACAGCAAAGCATAGTGTTCTACAGAGCTCTTCCATGGAAATCAAGCAATTTAGGTCCTAAAACCTTTGCTCTTGCTCTCCAGACGAGGAATACACCAACTGGTACAAAATATACTTCACTTGTGGAAAAGGAGCAAGAAAGTGTCTGCAGCAGCTTCTCTGCTTGCTGAAAACACAGAGAACAAACAGGGCTTGTGTCTTGAGAAAACAAACACAACAACCGAAAACCATAGTGTTCTACATAGCTCTTCCATGGAAAACAAGCAATTTAGATCCTAAAACCTTTGCTCTTGCTCTGCAGACGAGGAATACACCAACTGGTACAAAATATACTTCACTTGTGGAAAAGGGGCAAGAAAGTGTCTGCAGCAGCTTTTCTGCTCGCTGGAAACTCAGACAACCAACAGGACTTGTGTCTTGAGAAAACCAACACTGTAACAGCAAAGCATAATGTTCTACAGAGCTCTTCCATGGAAATCAAGCAATTTAGGTCCTAAAACGTTTGCTCTTGCTCTGCAGACGAGGAACACACCAACTGGTACAAAATATACTTCACTTGTGGAAAAGGGGCAAGAAAGTGTCTGCAGCAGCTTCTCTGCTTGCTGCAAACACAGACAACCAACAGGACTTGTGTCTTGAGAAAACCAACACAGCAACAGCAAAGCATAGTGTTCTACATAGCTCTTCCATGGAAAACAAGCAATTTAGATCCTAAAACCTTTGCTCTTGCTCTGCAGACGAGGAATACACAAACTGGTACAAAATATACTTCACTAGTGGAAAAGGAGCAAGAAAGTGTCTGCAGCAGCTTCTCTGCTTGCTGAAAACACAGAGAACAAACAGGGCTTGTGTCTTGAGAAAACAAACACAGCAACCGAAAACCATAGTGTTCTACATAGCTCTTCCATGGAAATCAAGCAATTTAAGTCCTAAAACCTTTGCTCTTGCTCTGCAGACGAGGAATACACCAACTGGTACAAAATATACTTCACTTGTGGAAAAGGGGCAAGAAAGTGTCTGCAGCAGCTTTTCTGCTCGCTGGAAACACGTACAACTAACAAGGCTTGTGTCTTGAGAAAACAAACACAGCAACAGCAAAGCACAGTGTTCTACATATCTCTTCCATGGAAAACAAGCAATTTAGATCCTAAAAGCTTTGATCCGTCTCTGCAGACAAGGAATACACCAACTGGTACAAAATATACTTCACTTGTGGAAAAGGGGCAAGAAAGTGTCTGCAGCAGCTTCTCTGCTTGCTGCAAACACAGACAACCAACAGGACTTGTGTCTTGAGAAAACCAACACAGCAACAGCAAAGCATAGTGTTCTACAGAGCTCTTCCATGGAAAACAAGCAATTTAGGTCCTAACACCTTTGCTCTTGCTCTGCAGACGAGGAATACACCAACTGGTACAAAATATACTTCACTTGTGGAAAAGGGGCAAGAAAGTGTCTGCAGCAGCTTCTCTGCTTGCTGCAAACACAGAACAAACAGCGCTTGTGTCTTTAGAAAACCAACACAGCAACAGCAAAGCATAGTGTTCTTAATAGCTCTTCCAATGAAATCAAGCAATTTAAGTCCTAAAACCTTTGATCCGTCTCTGCAGACGAGGAACACACCAACTGGTACAAAATATACTTCACTTGTGAAAAAGGGGCAAGAAAGTGTCTGCAGCAGCTTCTCTGCTTGCTGCAAACACAGGGAACAAACAGAGTTTGTGTCTTTAGAAAACCAACACAGCAACAGCAAAGCATAGTGTTTCTACAGAGCTCTTCCATGGAAAACAAGCAATTTAGATCCTAAAACCTTTGCTCTTGCTCTGCAGACGAGGAATACACAAACTGGTACAAAATATACTTCACTAGTGGAAAAGGAGCAAGAAAGTGTCTGCAGCAGCTTCTCTGCTTGCTGCAAACACAGACAACCAACAGGACTTGTGTCTTGAGAAAACCAACACAGCAACAGCAAAGCATAGTGTTCTACAGAGCTCTTCCATGGAAAACAAGCAATATAGATCCTAAAACCTTTGCTCTTGGCTCTGCAGACGAGGAACACACAAACTGGTACAAAATATACTTCACTTGTGGAAAAGGGGCAAGAAAGTGTCTGCAGCAGCTTTTCTGCTCGCTGGAAACTCAGACAACCAACAAGGCTTGTGTCTTGAGAAAACCAAATCAGTAACAGCAAAGCACAGTGTTCTACATATCTCTTCCAAGGAAATCAAGCAATTTAGGTCCTAAAACCTTTGCTCCTGCTCTCCAGACGAGGAATACACCAACTGGTACAAAATATACGTCAGTACTGGAGAAAGCAGGTACGTGTCTTCAAGAGCTTCTCTGCTTGCTGGAAACACAGGGAAAAAACAGGGCTTGTGTCTTGAGAAAACAAACACAGCAACCGAAAACCATAGTGTTCCACATATCTCTTCCATGGAAATTAAGCAGTTTAGGTCCTAACACCTTTGCTCTTGCTCTGCAGACGAGGAATACACCAACTGGTACAAAATATACTTCACTTGTGGAAAAGGGGCAAGAAAGTGTCTGCAGCAGCTTTTCTGCTCGCTGGAAACACATACAACTAACAAGGCTTGTGTCTTGAGAAAACCAACACAGTAACAGCAAAGCACAGTGTTCTACATATCTCTTCCAAGGAAATCAAGCAATTTAGGTCCTAAAACCTTTGCTCCTGCTCTCCAGACGAGGATTACACCAACTGGTACAAAATATACGTCAGTAGTGGAGAAAGCAGGTACGTGTCTTCAAGAGCTTCTCTGCTTGCTGCAAGTACAGAGAACAAACAGGGTTTGTTTCTTGAGAAAACCGACACAGCAACAGCAAAGCATAGTGTTCTACAGAGCTCTTCCATGGAAATCAAGCAATTTAGGTCCTAACACCTTTGCTCTTGCTCTGCAGACGAGGAATACACCAACTGGTACAAAATATACTTCACTTGTGGAAAAGGGGCAAGAAAGTGTCTGCAGCAGCTTCTCTGCTTGCTGCAAACACAGACAACCAACAGGACTTGTGTCTTGAGAAAACCAACACAGCAACAGCAAAGCATAGTGTTCTACATAGCTCTTCCATGGAAAACAAGCAATTTAGATCCTAAAATCTTTGCTCTTGCTCTGCAGACGAGGAATACACCAACTGGTACAAAATATACTTCACTTGTGGAAAAGGGGCAAGAAAGTGTCTGCAGCAGCTTCTCTGCTTGCTGAAAACACAGGGAACAAACAGGGTTTGTGTCTTTAGAAAACCAACACAGCAACAGCAAAGCATAGTGTTCTACATAGCTCTTCCATGGAAAACAAGCAATTTAGATCCTAAAACCTTTGCTCTTGCTCTGCAGACGAGGAATACACCAACTGGTACAAAATATACTTCACTTGTGGAAAACGGGCAAGAAAGTGTCTGCAGCAGCTTTTCTGCTCGCTGGAAACTCAGACAACCAACAAGACTTGTGTCTTGAGAAAACCAACACAGTAACAGCAAAGCATAGTGTTCTACAGAGCTCTTCCATGGAAATCAAGCAATTTAAGTCCTAAAACCTTTGCTCTTGCTTTGCAGACGAGGAACACACCAACTGGTACAAAATATACGTCAGTAGTGGAGAAAGCAGGTACGTGTCTTCAAGAGCTTCTCTGCTTGCTGAAAACACAGGGAACAAACAGCGCTTGTGTCTTTAGAAAACCAACACAGCAACAGCAAAGCATAGTGTTCTTAATAGCTCTTCCAATGAAATCAAGCAATTTAAGTCCTAAAACCTTTGATCCGTCTCTGCAGACGAGGAACACACCAACTGGTACAAAATATACTTCACTTGTGAAAAAGGGGCAAGAAAGTGTCTGCAGCAGCTTCTCTGCTTGCTGAAAACACAGGGAACAAACAGGGTTTGTGTCTTGAGAAAACCAACACAGCAACAGCAAAGCATAGTGTTCTACAGAGCTCTTCCATGGAAAACAAGCAATTTAGATCCTAAAACCTTTGCTCTTGCTCTGCAGACGAGGAATACACAAACTGGTACAAAATATACTTCACTAGTGGAAAAGGAGCAAGAAAGTGTCTGCAGCAGCTTCTCTGCTTGCTGAAAACACAGAGAACAAACAGGGCTTGTGTCTTGAGAAAACAAACACAGCAACCGAAAACCATAGTGTTCCACATATCTCTTCCATGGAAATTAAGCAGTTTAGGTCCTAACACCTTTGCTCTTGCTCTGCAGACGAGGAATACACCAACTGGTACAAAATATACTTCACTTGTGGAAAAGGGGCAAGAAAGTGTCTGCAGCAGCTTTTCTGCTCGCTGGAAACACATACAACTAACAAGGCTTGTGTCTTGAGAAAACCAACACAGCAACAGCAAAGCACAGTGTTCTACATATCTCTTCCAAGGAAATCAAGCAATTTAGGTCCTAAAACCTTTGCTCCTGCTCTCCAGACGAGGAATACACCAACTGGTACAAAATATACGTCAGTAGTGGAGAAAGCAGGTACGTGTCTTCAAGAGCTTCTCTGCTCGCTGCAAGTACAGAGAACAAACAGGGTTTGTTTCTTGAGAAAACCGACACAGCAACAGCAAAGCATAGTGTTCTACAGAGCTCTTCCATGGAAATCAAGCAATTTAGGTCCTAACACCTTTGCTCTTGCTCTGCAGACGAGGAATACACCAACTGGTACAAAATATACTTCACTTGTGGAAAAGGGGCAAGAAAGTGTCTGCAGCAGCTTCTCTGCTTGCTGCAAACACAGACAACCAACAGGACTTGTGTCTTGAGAAAACCAACACAGCAACAGCAAAGCATAGTGTTCTACAGAGCTCTTCCATGGAAAACAAGCAATTTAGATCCTAAAACCTTTGCTCTTGCTCTGCAGACGAGGAATACACCAACTGGTACAAAATATACTTCACTTGTGGAAAAGGGGCAAGAAAGTGTCTGCAGCAGCTTCTCTGCTTGCTGAAAACACAGGGAACAAACAGGGTTTGTGTCTTTAAAAAACCAACACAGCAACAGCAAAGCATAGTGTTCTACATAGCTCTTCCATGGAAAACAAGCAATTTAGATCCTAAAACCTTTGCTCTTGCTCTGCAGAAGAGGAATACACCAACTGGTACAAAATATACTTTACTTGTGGAAAAGGGGCAAGAAAGTGTCTGCAGCAGCTTTTCTGCTCGCTGGAAACTCAGACAACCAACAAGACTTGTGTCTTTAGAAAACCAACACAGTAACAGCAAAGCATAGTGTTCTACAGAGCTCTTCCATGGAAATCAAGCAATTTAAGTCCTAAAACCTTTGCTCTTGCTTTGCAGACGAGGAACACACCAACTGGTACAAAATATACGTCAGTAGTGGAGAAAGCAGGTACGTGACTTCAAGAGCTTCTCTGCTTGCTGAAAACACAGGGAACAAACAGGGCTTGTGTCTTTAGAAAACCAACACAGCAACAGCAAAGCATAGTGTTCTTAATAGCTCTTCCAATAAAATCAAGCAATTTAAGTCCTAAAACCTTTGATCCGTCTCTGCAGACGAGGAACACACCAACTGGTACAAAATATACTTCACTTGTGAAAAAGGGGCAAGAAAGTGTCTGCAGCAGCTTCTCTGCTTGCTGAAAACACAGGGAACAAACAGGGTTTGTGTCTTGAGAAAACCAACACAGCAACAGCAAAGCATAGTGTTCTACATAGCTCTTCCATGGAAAACAAGCAATTTAGATCCTAAAACCTTTGCTCTTGCTCTGCAGACGAGGAATACACAAACTGGTACAAAATATACTTCACTAGTGGAAAAGGAGCAAGAAAGTGTCTGCAGCAGCTTCTCTGCTTGCTGAAAACACAGAGAACAAACAGGGCTTGTGTCTTGAGAAAACCAACACAGCAACAGCAAAGCATAGTGTTCTACATAGCTCTTCCATGGAAAACAAGCAATTTAGATCCTAAAACCTTTGCTCTTGCTCTGCAGACGAGGAATACACCAACTGGTACAAAATATACTTCACTAGTGGAAAAGGGGCAAGAAAGTGTCTGCAGCAGCTTTTCTGCTCGCTGGAAACACATACAACTAACAAGGCTTGTGTCTTGAGAAAACCAACACAGTAACAGCAAAGCACAGTGTTCTACATATCTCTTCCAAGGAAATCAAGCAATTTAGGTCCTAAAACCTTTGCTCCTGCTCTCCAGACGAGGAATACACCAACTGGTACAAAATATACGTCAGTAGTGGAGAAAGCAGGTACGTGTCTTCAAGAGCTTCTCTGCTCGCTGCAAGTACAGAGAACAAACAGGGTTTGTTTCTTGAGAAAACCGACAAAGCAACAGCAAAGCATAGTGTTCTACAGAGCTCTTCCATGGAAATCAAGCAATTTAGGTCCTAACACCTTTGCTCTTGCTCTGCAGACGAGGAATACACCAACTGGTACAAAATATACTTCACTTGTGGAAAAGGGGCAAGAAAGTGTCTGCCCCAGCTTCTCTGCTTGCTGCAAACACAGACAACCAACAGGACTTGTGTCTTGAGAAAACCAACACAGCAACAGCAAAGCATAGTGTTCTACATAGCTCTTCCATGGAAAACAAGCAATTTAGATCCTAAAACCTTTGCTCTTGCTCTGCAGAGGAGGAACACACCAACTGGTACAAAATATACTTCACTTGTGGAAAAGGGGCAAGAAAGTGTCTGCAGCAGCTTCTCTCCTTGCTGAAAACACAGGGAACAAACAGGGTTTGTGTCTTTAGAAAACCAACACAGCAACAGCAAAGCATAGTGTTCTACATAGCTCTTCCATGGAAAACAAGCAATTTAGATCCTAAAACCTTTGCACTTGCTCTGCAGACGAGGAATACACCAACTGGTACAAAATATACTTCACTTGTGGAAAAGGGGCAAGAAAGTGTCTGCAGCAGCTTCTCTGCTTGCTGAAAACACAGGGAACAAACAGGGTTTGTGTCTTGAGAAAACCAACACAGCAACAGCAAAGCATAGTGTTCTACATAGCTCTTCCATGGAAAACAAGCAATTTAGATCCTAAAACCTTTGCTCTTGCTCTGCAGACAAGGAATACACCAACTGGTACAAAATATACTTCACTTGTGGAAAAGGGGCAAGAAAGTGTCTGCAGCAGCTTCTCTCCTTGCTGAAAACACAGGGAACAAACAGGGTTTGTGTCTTTAGAAAACCAACACAGCAACAGCAAAGCATAGTGTTCTACATAGCTCTTCCATGGAAAACAAGCAATTTAGATCCTAAAACCTTTGCTCTTGCTCTGCAGACGAGGAATACACCAACTGGTACAAAATATACTTCACTTGTGGAAAAGGGGCAAGAAAGTGTCTGCAGCAGCTTCTCTGCTTGCTGAAAACACAGGGAACAAACAGGGTTTGTGTCTTGAGAAAACCAACACAGCAACAGCAAAGCACAGTGTTCTACATATCTCTTCCAAGGAAATCAAGCAATTTAGATCCTAAAACCTTTGCTCTTGCTCTGCAGACAAGGAATACACCAACTGGTACAAAATATACTTCACTAGTGGAAAAGGAGCAAGAAAGTGTCTGCAGCAGCTTCTCTGCTTGCTGAAAACACAGAGAACAAACAGGGCTTGTGTCTTGAGAAAACAAACACAGCAACCGAAAACCATAGTGTTCCACATATCTCTTCCATGGAAATTAAGCAGTTTAGGTCCTAACACCTTTGCTCTTGCTCTGCAGACGAGGAATACACCAACTGGTACAAAATATACTTCACTTGTGGAAAAGGGGCAAGAAAGTGTCTGCAGCAGCTTTTCTGCTCGCTGGAAACACATACAACTAACAAGGCTTGTGTCTTGAGAAAACCAACACAGCAACAGCAAAGCACAGTGTTCTACATATCTCTTCCAAGGAAATCAAGCAATTTAGGTCCTAAAACCTTTGCTCCTGCTCTCCAGACGAGGAATACACCAACTGGTACAAAATATACGTCAGTAGTGGAGAAAGCAGGTACGTGTCTTCAAGAGCTTCTCTGCTCGCTGCAAGTACAGAGAACAAACAGGGTTTGTTTCTTGAGAAAACCGACACAGCAACAGCAAAGCATAGTGTTCTACAGAGCTCTTCCATGGAAATCAAGCAATTTAGGTCCTAACACCTTTGCTCTTGCTCTGCAGACGAGGAATACACCAACTGGTACAAAATATACTTCACTTGTGGAAAAGGGGCAAGAAAGTGTCTGCAGCAGCTTCTCTGCTTGCTGCAAACACAGACAACCAACAGGACTTGTGTCTTGAGAAAACCAACACAGCAACAGCAAAGCATAGTGTTCTACAGAGCTCTTCCATGGAAAACAAGCAATTTAGATCCTAAAACCTTTGCTCTTGCTCTGCAGACGAGGAATACACCAACTGGTACAAAATATACTTCACTTGTGGAAAAGGGGCAAGAAAGTGTCTGCAGCAGCTTCTCTGCTTGCTGAAAACACAGGGAACAAACAGGGTTTGTGTCTTTAAAAAACCAACACAGCAACAGCAAAGCATAGTGTTCTACATAGCTCTTCCATGGAAAACAAGCAATTTAGATCCTAAAACCTTTGCTCTTGCTCTGCAGAAGAGGAATACACCAACTGGTACAAAATATACTTTACTTGTGGAAAAGGGGCAAGAAAGTGTCTGCAGCAGCTTTTCTGCTCGCTGGAAACTCAGACAACCAACAAGACTTGTGTCTTTAGAAAACCAACACAGTAACAGCAAAGCATAGTGTTCTACAGAGCTCTTCCATGGAAATCAAGCAATTTAAGTCCTAAAACCTTTGCTCTTGCTTTGCAGACGAGGAACACACCAACTGGTACAAAATATACGTCAGTAGTGGAGAAAGCAGGTACGTGACTTCAAGAGCTTCTCTGCTTGCTGAAAACACAGGGAACAAACAGGGCTTGTGTCTTTAGAAAACCAACACAGCAACAGCAAAGCATAGTGTTCTTAATAGCTCTTCCAATAAAATCAAGCAATTTAAGTCCTAAAACCTTTGATCCGTCTCTGCAGACGAGGAACACACCAACTGGTACAAAATATACTTCACTTGTGAAAAAGGGGCAAGAAAGTGTCTGCAGCAGCTTCTCTGCTTGCTGAAAACACAGGGAACAAACAGGGTTTGTGTCTTGAGAAAACCAACACAGCAACAGCAAAGCATAGTGTTCTACATAGCTCTTCCATGGAAAACAAGCAATTTAGATCCTAAAACCTTTGCTCTTGCTCTGCAGACGAGGAATACACAAACTGGTACAAAATATACTTCACTAGTGGAAAAGGAGCAAGAAAGTGTCTGCAGCAGCTTCTCTGCTTGCTGAAAACACAGAGAACAAACAGGGCTTGTGTCTTGAGAAAACCAACACAGCAACAGCAAAGCATAGTGTTCTACATAGCTCTTCCATGGAAAACAAGCAATTTAGATCCTAAAACCTTTGCTCTTGCTCTGCAGACGAGGAATACACCAACTGGTACAAAATATACTTCACTAGTGGAAAAGGGGCAAGAAAGTGTCTGCAGCAGCTTTTCTGCTCGCTGGAAACACATACAACTAACAAGGCTTGTGTCTTGAGAAAACCAACACAGTAACAGCAAAGCACAGTGTTCTACATATCTCTTCCAAGGAAATCAAGCAATTTAGGTCCTAAAACCTTTGCTCCTGCTCTCCAGACGAGGAATACACCAACTGGTACAAAATATACGTCAGTAGTGGAGAAAGCAGGTACGTGTCTTCAAGAGCTTCTCTGCTCGCTGCAAGTACAGAGAACAAACAGGGTTTGTTTCTTGAGAAAACCGACAAAGCAACAGCAAAGCATAGTGTTCTACAGAGCTCTTCCATGGAAATCAAGCAATTTAGGTCCTAACACCTTTGCTCTTGCTCTGCAGACGAGGAATACACCAACTGGTACAAAATATACTTCACTTGTGGAAAAGGGGCAAGAAAGTGTCTGCCCCAGCTTCTCTGCTTGCTGCAAACACAGACAACCAACAGGACTTGTGTCTTGAGAAAACCAACACAGCAACAGCAAAGCATAGTGTTCTACATAGCTCTTCCATGGAAAACAAGCAATTTAGATCCTAAAACCTTTGCTCTTGCTCTGCAGAGGAGGAACACACCAACTGGTACAAAATATACTTCACTTGTGGAAAAGGGGCAAGAAAGTGTCTGCAGCAGCTTCTCTCCTTGCTGAAAACACAGGGAACAAACAGGGTTTGTGTCTTTAGAAAACCAACACAGCAACAGCAAAGCATAGTGTTCTACATAGCTCTTCCATGGAAAACAAGCAATTTAGATCCTAAAACCTTTGCACTTGCTCTGCAGACGAGGAATACACCAACTGGTACAAAATATACTTCACTTGTGGAAAAGGGGCAAGAAAGTGTCTGCAGCAGCTTCTCTGCTTGCTGAAAACACAGGGAACAAACAGGGTTTGTGTCTTGAGAAAACCAACACAGCAACAGCAAAGCATAGTGTTCTACATAGCTCTTCCATGGAAAACAAGCAATTTAGATCCTAAAACCTTTGCTCTTGCTCTGCAGACAAGGAATACACCAACTGGTACAAAATATACTTCACTTGTGGAAAAGGGGCAAGAAAGTGTCTGCAGCAGCTTCTCTCCTTGCTGAAAACACAGGGAACAAACAGGGTTTGTGTCTTTAGAAAACCAACACAGCAACAGCAAAGCATAGTGTTCTACATAGCTCTTCCATGGAAAACAAGCAATTTAGATCCTAAAACCTTTGCTCTTGCTCTGCAGACGAGGAATACACCAACTGGTACAAAATATACTTCACTTGTGGAAAAGGGGCAAGAAAGTGTCTGCAGCAGCTTCTCTGCTTGCTGAAAACACAGGGAACAAACAGGGTTTGTGTCTTGAGAAAACCAACACAGCAACAGCAAAGCACAGTGTTCTACATATCTCTTCCAAGGAAATCAAGCAATTTAGATCCTAAAACCTTTGCTCTTGCTCTGCAGACAAGGAATACACCAACTGGTACAAAATATACTTCACTTGTGGAAAAGGGGCAAGAAAGTGTCTGCAGCAGCTTCTCTGCTTGCTGAAAACACAGGGAACAAACAGGGTTTGTGTCTTTAGAAAACCAACACAGCAACAGCAAAGCATAGTGTTCTACAGAGCTCTTCCATGGAAAACAAGCAATTTAGATCCTAAAACCTTTGCTCTTGCTCTGCAGACGAGGAATACACCAACTGGTACAAAATATACTTCACTTGTGGAAAAGGGGCAAGAAAGTGTCTGCAGCAGCTTCTCTGCTTGCTGAAAACACAGGGAACAAACAGGGTTTGTGTCTTTAGAAAACCAACACAGCAACAGCAAAGCACAGTGTTCTACATATCTCTTCCAAGGAAATCAAGCAATTTAGGTCCTAAAACCTTTGCTCCTGCTCTCCAGACGAGGAATACACCAACGGGTACAAAATATACGTCAGTAGTGGAAAAGGAGCAAGAAAGTGTCTGCAGCAGCTTCTCTGCTTGCTGAAAACACAGAGAACAAACAGGGCTTGTGTCTTGAGAAAACAAACACAGCAACCGAAAACCATAGTGTTCTACAGAACTCTTCCATGGAAAACAAGCAATTTAGATCCTAAAACCTTTGCTCTTGCTCTGCAGACGAGGAATACACCAACTGGTACTAAATATACTTCACTTGTGGAAAAGGGGCAAGAAAGTGTCTGCAGCAGCTTTTCTGCTCGCTGGAAACACATACAACTAACAAGGCTTGTGTCTTGAGAAAACCAACACAGCAACAGCAAAGCACAGTGTTCTACATATCTCTTCCAAGGAAATCAAGCAATTTAGGTCCTAAAACCTTTGCTCCTGCTCTCCAGACGAGGAATACACCAACTGGTACAAAATATACGTCAGTAGTGGAGAAAGCAGGTACGTGTCTTCAAGAGCTTCTCTGCTCGCTGCAAGTACAGAGAACAAACAGGGTTTGTTTCTTGAGAAAACCAACACAGCAACAGCAAAGCATAGTGTTCTACAGAGCTCTTCCATGGAAATCAAGCAATTTAGGTCCTAACACATTTGCTCTTGCTTTGCAGACGAGGAACACACCAACTGGTACAAAATATACTTCACTTGTGGAAAAGGGGCAAGAAAGTGTCTGCAGCAGCTTCTCTGCTTGCTGCAAACACAGACAACCAACAGGACTTGTGTCTTGAGAAAACCAACACAGCAACAGCAAAGCACAGTCTTCTACATATCTCTTCCATGGAAATCAAGCAATTTAAGTCCTAAAACCTTTGCTCTTGCTTTGCAGACGAGGAACACACCAACTGGTACAAAATATACTTCACTTGTGGAAAAGGGGCAAGAAAGTGTCTGCAGCAGCTTCTCTCCTTGCTGAAAACACAGGGAACAAACAGGGTTTGTGTCTTTAGAAAACCAACACAGCAACAGCAAAGCATAGTGTTCTACATAGCTCTTCCATGGAAAACAAGCAATTTAGATCCTAAAACCTTTGCACTTGCTCTGCAGACGAGGAATACACCAACTGGTACAAAATATACTTCACTTGTGGAAAAGGGGCAAGAAAGTGTCTGCAGCAGCTTCTCTGCTTGCTGAAAACACAGGGAACAAACAGGGTTTGTGTCTTGAGAAAACCAACACAGCAACAGCAAAGCATAGTGTTCTACATAGCTCTTCCATGGAAAACAAGCAATTTAGATCCTAAAACCTTTGCTCTTGCTCTGCAGACAAGGAATACACCAACTGGTACAAAATATACTTCACTTGTGGAAAAGGGGCAAGAAAGTGTCTGCAGCAGCTTCTCTCCTTGCTGAAAACACAGGGAACAAACAGGGTTTGTGTCTTTAGAAAACCAACACAGCAACAGCAAAGCATAGTGTTCTACATAGCTCTTCCATGGAAAACAAGCAATTTAGATCCTAAAACCTTTGCTCTTGCTCTGCAGACGAGGAATACACCAACTGGTACAAAATATACTTCACTTGTGGAAAAGGGGCAAGAAAGTGTCTGCAGCAGCTTCTCTGCTTGCTGAAAACACAGGGAACAAACAGGGTTTGTGTCTTGAGAAAACCAACACAGCAACAGCAAAGCACAGTGTTCTACATATCTCTTCCAAGGAAATCAAGCAATTTAGATCCTAAAACCTTTGCTCTTGCTCTGCAGACAAGGAATACACCAACTGGTACAAAATATACTTCACTTGTGGAAAAGGGGCAAGAAAGTGTCTGCAGCAGCTTCTCTGCTTGCTGAAAACACAGGGAACAAACAGGGTTTGTGTCTTTAGAAAACCAACACAGCAACAGCAAAGCATAGTGTTCTACAGAGCTCTTCCATGGAAAACAAGCAATTTAGATCCTAAAACCTTTGCTCTTGCTCTGCAGACGAGGAATACACCAACTGGTACAAAATATACTTCACTTGTGGAAAAGGGGCAAGAAAGTGTCTGCAGCAGCTTCTCTGCTTGCTGAAAACACAGGGAACAAACAGGGTTTGTGTCTTTAGAAAACCAACACAGCAACAGCAAAGCACAGTGTTCTACATATCTCTTCCAAGGAAATCAAGCAATTTAGGTCCTAAAACCTTTGCTCCTGCTCTCCAGACGAGGAATACACCAACGGGTACAAAATATACGTCAGTAGTGGAAAAGGAGCAAGAAAGTGTCTGCAGCAGCTTCTCTGCTTGCTGAAAACACAGAGAACAAACAGGGCTTGTGTCTTGAGAAAACAAACACAGCAACCGAAAACCATAGTGTTCTACAGAACTCTTCCATGGAAAACAAGCAATTTAGATCCTAAAACCTTTGCTCTTGCTCTGCAGACGAGGAATACACCAACTGGTACTAAATATACTTCACTTGTGGAAAAGGGGCAAGAAAGTGTCTGCAGCAGCTTTTCTGCTCGCTGGAAACACATACAACTAACAAGGCTTGTGTCTTGAGAAAACCAACACAGCAACAGCAAAGCACAGTGTTCTACATATCTCTTCCAAGGAAATCAAGCAATTTAGGTCCTAAAACCTTTGCTCCTGCTCTCCAGACGAGGAATACACCAACTGGTACAAAATATACGTCAGTAGTGGAGAAAGCAGGTACGTGTCTTCAAGAGCTTCTCTGCTCGCTGCAAGTACAGAGAACAAACAGGGTTTGTTTCTTGAGAAAACCAACACAGCAACAGCAAAGCATAGTGTTCTACAGAGCTCTTCCATGGAAATCAAGCAATTTAGGTCCTAACACATTTGCTCTTGCTTTGCAGACGAGGAACACACCAACTGGTACAAAATATACTTCACTTGTGAAAAAGGGGCAAGAAAGTGTCTGCAGCAGCTTCTCTGCTTGCTGCAAACACAGACAACCAACAGGACTTGTGTCTTGAGAAAACCAACACAGCAACAGCAAAGCATAGTGTTCTACAGAGCTCTTCCATGGAAAACAAGCAATTTAGATCCTAAAACATTTGCTCTTGCTCTGCAGAAGAGGAATACACCAACTGGTACAAAATATACTTCACTTGTGGAAAAGGGGCAAGAAAGTGTCTGCAGCAGCTTCTCTGCTTGCTGAAAACACAGGGAACAAACAGGGTTTGTGTCTTTAGAAAACCAACACAGCAACAGCAAAGCATAGTGTTCTACAGAGCTCTTCCATGGAAAACAAGCAATTTAGATCCTAAAACCTTTGCTCTTGCTCTGCAGACGAGGAATACACCAACTGGTACAAAATATACTTCACTTGTGGAAAAGGGGCAAGAAAGTGTCTGCAGCAGCTTTTCTGCTCGCTGGAAACACATACAACTAACAAGGCTTGTGTCTTGAGAAAACCAACACAGTAACAGCAAAGCACAGTGTTCTACATATCTCTTCCAAGGAAATCAAGCAATTTAGGTCCTAAAACCTTTGCTCCTGCTCTCCAGACGAGGATTACACCAACTGGTACAAAATATACGTCAGTAGTGGAGAAAGCAGGTACGTGTCTTCAAGAGCTTCTCTGCTCGCTGCAAGTACAGAGAACAAACAGGGTTTGTTTCTTGAGAAAACCAACACAGCAACAGCAAAGCATAGTGTTCTACAGAGCTCTTCCATGGAAATCAAGCAATTTAGGTCCTAACACATTTGCTCTTGCTTTGCAGACGAGGAACACACCAACTGGTACAAAATATACTTCACTTGTGAAAAAGGGGCAAGAAAGTGTCTGCAGCAGCTTCTCTGCTTGCTGCAAACACAGACAACCAACAGGACTTGTGTCTTGAGAAAACCAACACAGCAACAGCAAAGCATAGTGTTCTTAATAGCTCTTCCATGGAAAACAAGCAATTTAGATCCTAACACCTTTGCTCTTGCTCTGCAGACGAGGAATACACCAACTGGTACAAAATATACTTCACTTGTGGAAAAGGGGCAAGAAAGTGTCTGCAGCAGCTTTTCTGCTCGCTGGAAACACATACAACCAACAAGACTTGTGTCTTGAGAAAACCAACACAGTAACAGCAAAGCATAGTGTTCTACAGAGCTCTTCCATGGAAATCAAGCAATTTAAGTCCTAAAACCTTTGCTCTTGCTTTGCAGACGAGGAATACACCAACTGGTACAAAATATACGTCAGTAGTGGAGAAAGCAGGTACGTGTCTTCAAGAGCTTCTCTGCTTGCTGAAAACACAGGGAACAAACAGCGCTTGTGTCTTTAGAAAACCAACACAGCAACAGCAAAGCATAGTGTTCTTAATAGCTCTTCCAATGAAATCAAGCAATTTAAGTCCTAAAACCTTTGATCCGTCTCTGCAGACGAGGAACACACCAACTGGTACAAAATATACTTCACTTGTGAAAAAGGGGCAAGAAAGTGTCTGCAGCAGCTTCTCTGCTTGCTGCAAACACAGGGAACAAACAGAGTTTGTGTCTTTAGAAAACCAACACAGCAACAGCAAAGCATAGTGTTCTTAATAGCTCTTCCATGGAAAACAAGCAATTTAGATCCTAAAACCTTTGCTCTTGCTCTGCAGACGAGGAATACACAAACTGGTACAAAATATACTTCACTAGTGGAAAAGGAGCAAGAAAGTGTCTGCAGCAGCTTCTCTGCTTGCTGCAAACACAGACAACCAACAGGACTTGTGTCTTGAGAAAACCAACACAGCAACAGCAAAGCATAGTGTTCTACAGAGCTCTTCCATGGAAAACAAGCAATATAGATCCTAAAACCTTTGCTCTTGCTCTGCAGACGAGGAACACACAAACTGGTACAAAATATACTTCACTTGTGGAAAAGGGGCAAGAAAGTGTCTGCAGCAGCTTTTCTGCTCGCTGGAAACTCAGACAACCAACAAGGCTTGTGTCTTGAGAAAACCAAATCAGTAACAGCAAAGCACAGTGTTCTACATATCTCTTCCAAGGAAATCAAGCAATTTAGGTCCTAAAACCTTTGCTCCTGCTCTCCAGACGAGGAATACACCAACTGGTACAAAATATACGTCAGTACTGGAGAAAGCAGGTACGTGTCTTCAAGAGCTTCTCTGCTTGCTGGAAACACAGGGAAAAAACAGGGCTTGTGTCTTGAGAAAACAAACACAGCAACCGAAAACCATAGTGTTCCACATATCTCTTCCATGGAAATTAAGCAGTTTAGGTCCTAACACCTTTGCTCTTGCTCTGCAGACGAGGAATACACCAACTGGTACAAAATATACTTCACTTGTGGAAAAGGGGCAAGAAAGTGTCTGCAGCAGCTTTTCTGCTCGCTGGAAACACATACAACTAACAAGGCTTGTGTCTTGAGAAAACCAACACAGTAACAGCAAAGCACAGTGTTCTACATATCTCTTCCAAGGAAATCAAGCAATTTAGGTCCTAAAACCTTTGCTCCTGCTCTCCAGACGAGGATTACACCAACTGGTACAAAATATACGTCAGTAGTGGAGAAAGCAGGTACGTGTCTTCAAGAGCTTCTCTGCTCGCTGCAAGTACAGAGAACAAACAGGGTTTGTTTCTTGAGAAAACCGACACAGCAACAGCAAAGCATAGTGTTCTACAGAGCTCTTCCATGGAAATCAAGCAATTTAGGTCCTAACACCTTTGCTCTTGCTCTGCAGACGAGGAATACACCAACTGGTACAAAATATACTTCACTTGTGGAAAAGGGGCAAGAAAGTGTCTGCAGCAGCTTCTCTGCTTGCTGCAAACACAGACAACCAACAGGACTTGTGTCTTGAGAAAACCAACACAGCAACAGCAAAGCATAGTGTTCTACATAGCTCTTCCATGGAAAACAAGCAATTTAGATCCTAAAATCTTTGCTCTTGCTCTGCAGACGAGGAATACACCAACTGGTACAAAATATACTTCACTTGTGGAAAAGGGGCAAGAAAGTGTCTGCAGCAGCTTCTCTGCTTGCTGAAAACACAGAGAACAAACAGGGTTTGTGTCTTTAGAAAACCAACACAGCAACAGCAAAACATAGTGTTCTACATAGCTCTTCCATGGAAAACAAGCAATTTAGATCCTAAAACCTTTGCTCTTGCTCTGCAGACGAGGAATACACCAACTGGTACAAAATATACTTCACTTGTGGAAAACGGGCAAGAAAGTGTCTGCAGCAGCTTTTCTGCTCGCTGGAAACTCAGACAACCAACAAGACTTGTGTCTTGAGAAAACCAACACAGTAACAGCAAAGCATAGTGTTCTACAGAGCTCTTCCATGGAAATCAAGCAATTTAAGTCCTAAAACCTTTGCTCTTGCTTTGCAGACGAGGAACACACCAACTGGTACAAAATATACGTCAGTAGTGGAGAAAGCAGGTACGTGTCTTCAAGAGCTTCTCTGCTTGCTGAAAACACAGGGAACAAACAGCGCTTGTGTCTTTAGAAAACCAACACAGCAACAGCAAAGCATAGTGTTCTTAATAGCTCTTCCAATGAAATCAAGCAATTTAAGTCCTAAAACCTTTGATCCGTCTCTGCAGACGAGGAACACACCAACTGGTACAAAATATACTTCACTTGTGAAAAAGGGGCAAGAAAGTGTCTGCAGCAGCTTCTCTGCTTGCTGAAAACACAGGGAACAAACAGGGTTTGTGTCTTGAGAAAACCAACACAGCAACAGCAAAGCATAGTGTTCTACATAGCTCTTCCATGGAAAACAAGCAATTTAGATCCTAAAACCTTTGCTCTTGCTCTGCAGACGAGGAATACACAAACTGGTACAAAATATACTTCACTAGTGGAAAAGGAGCAAGAAAGTGTCTGCAGCAGCTTCTCTGCTTGCTGAAAACACAGAGAACAAACAGGGCTTGTGTCTTGAGAAAACAAACACAGCAACCGAAAACCATAGTGTTCCACATATCTCTTCCATGGAAATTAAGCAGTTTAGGTCCTAACACCTTTGCTCTTGCTCTGCAGACGAGGAATACACCAACTGGTACAAAATATACTTCACTTGTGGAAAAGGGGCAAGAAAGTGTCTGCAGCAGCTTTTCTGCTCGCTGGAAACACATACAACTAACAAGGCTTGTGTCTTGAGAAAACCAACACAGCAACAGCAAAGCACAGTGTTCTACATATCTCTTCCAAGGAAATCAAGCAATTTAGGTCCTAAAACCTTTGCTCCTGCTCTCCAGACGAGGAATACACCAACTGGTACAAAATATACGTCAGTAGTGGAGAAAGCAGGTACGTGTCTTCAAGAGCTTCTCTGCTCGCTGCAAGTACAGAGAACAAACAGGGTTTGTTTCTTGAGAAAACCGACACAGCAACAGCAAAGCATAGTGTTCTACAGAGCTCTTCCATGGAAATCAAGCAATTTAGGTCCTAACACCTTTGCTCTTGCTCTGCAGACGAGGAATACACCAACTGGTACAAAATATACTTCACTTGTGGAAAAGGGGCAAGAAAGTGTCTGCAGCAGCTTCTCTGCTTGCTGCAAACACAGACAACCAACAGGACTTGTGTCTTGAGAAAACCAACACAGCAACAGCAAAGCATAGTGTTCTACAGAGCTCTTCCATGGAAAACAAGCAATTTAGATCCTAAAACCTTTGCTCTTGCTCTGCAGACGAGGAATACACCAACTGGTACAAAATATACTTCACTTGTGGAAAAGGGGCAAGAAAGTGTCTGCAGCAGCTTCTCTGCTTGCTGAAAACACAGGGAACAAACAGGGTTTGTGTCTTTAAAAAACCAACACAGCAACAGCAAAGCATAGTGTTCTACATAGCTCTTCCATGGAAAACAAGCAATTTAGATCCTAAAACCTTTGCTCTTGCTCTGCAGAAGAGGAATACACCAACTGGTACAAAATATACTTTACTTGTGGAAAAGGGGCAAGAAAGTGTCTGCAGCAGCTTTTCTGCTCGCTGGAAACTCAGACAACCAACAAGACTTGTGTCTTTAGAAAACCAACACAGTAACAGCAAAGCATAGTGTTCTACAGAGCTCTTCCATGGAAATCAAGCAATTTAAGTCCTAAAACCTTTGCTCTTGCTTTGCAGACGAGGAACACACCAACTGGTACAAAATATACGTCAGTAGTGGAGAAAGCAGGTACGTGACTTCAAGAGCTTCTCTGCTTGCTGAAAACACAGGGAACAAACAGGGCTTGTGTCTTTAGAAAACCAACACAGCAACAGCAAAGCATAGTGTTCTTAATAGCTCTTCCAATAAAATCAAGCAATTTAAGTCCTAAAACCTTTGATCCGTCTCTGCAGACGAGGAACACACCAACTGGTACAAAATATACTTCACTTGTGAAAAAGGGGCAAGAAAGTGTCTGCAGCAGCTTCTCTGCTTGCTGAAAACACAGGGAACAAACAGGGTTTGTGTCTTGAGAAAACCAACACAGCAACAGCAAAGCATAGTGTTCTACATAGCTCTTCCATGGAAAACAAGCAATTTAGATCCTAAAACCTTTGCTCTTGCTCTGCAGACGAGGAATACACAAACTGGTACAAAATATACTTCACTAGTGGAAAAGGAGCAAGAAAGTGTCTGCAGCAGCTTCTCTGCTTGCTGAAAACACAGAGAACAAACAGGGCTTGTGTCTTGAGAAAACCAACACAGCAACAGCAAAGCATAGTGTTCTACATAGCTCTTCCATGGAAAACAAGCAATTTAGATCCTAAAACCTTTGCTCTTGCTCTGCAGACGAGGAATACACCAACTGGTACAAAATATACTTCACTAGTGGAAAAGGGGCAAGAAAGTGTCTGCAGCAGCTTTTCTGCTCGCTGGAAACACATACAACTAACAAGGCTTGTGTCTTGAGAAAACCAACACAGTAACAGCAAAGCACAGTGTTCTACATATCTCTTCCAAGGAAATCAAGCAATTTAGGTCCTAAAACATTTGCTCCTGCTCTCCAGACGAGGAATACACCAACTGGTACAAAATATACGTCAGTAGTGGAGAAAGCAGGTACGTGTCTTCAAGAGCTTCTCTGCTCGCTGCAAGTACAGAGAACAAACAGGGTTTGTTTCTTGAGAAAACCGACAAAGCAACAGCAAAGCATAGTGTTCTACAGAGCTCTTCCATGGAAATCAAGCAATTTAGGTCCTAACACCTTTGCTCTTGCTCTGCAGACGAGGAATACACCAACTGGTACAAAATATACTTCACTTGTGGAAAAGGGGCAAGAAAGTGTCTGCAGCAGCTTCTCTGCTTGCTGCAAACACAGACAACCAACAGGACTTGTGTCTTGAGAAAACCAACACAGCAACAGCAAAGCATAGTGTTCTACATAGCTCTTCCATGGAAAACAAGCAATTTAGATCCTAAAACCTTTGCTCTTGCTCTGCAGAGGAGGAACACACCAACTGGTACAAAATATACTTCACTTGTGGAAAAGGGGCAAGAAAGTGTCTGCAGCAGCTTCTCTCCTTGCTGAAAACACAGGGAACAAACAGGGTTTGTGTCTTTAGAAAACCAACACAGCAACAGCAAAGCATAGTGTTCTACATAGCTCTTCCATGGAAAACAAGCAATTTAGATCCTAAAACCTTTGCACTTGCTCTGCAGACGAGGAATACACCAACTGGTACAAAATATACTTCACTTGTGGAAAAGGGGCAAGAAAGTGTCTGCAGCAGCTTCTCTGCTTGCTGAAAACACAGGGAACAAACAGGGTTTGTGTCTTGAGAAAACCAACACAGCAACAGCAAAGCATAGTGTTCTACATAGCTCTTCCATGGAAAACAAGCAATTTAGATCCTAAAACCTTTGCTCTTGCTCTGCAGACAAGGAATACACCAACTGGTACAAAATATACTTCACTTGTGGAAAAGGGGCAAGAAAGTGTCTGCAGCAGCTTCTCTCCTTGCTGAAAACACAGGGAACAAACAGGGTTTGTGTCTTTAGAAAACCAACACAGCAACAGCAAAGCATAGTGTTCTACATAGCTCTTCCATGGAAAACAAGCAATTTAGATCCTAAAACCTTTGCTCTTGCTCTGCAGACGAGGAATACACCAACTGGTACAAAATATACTTCACTTGTGGAAAAGGGGCAAGAAAGTGTCTGCAGCAGCTTCTCTGCTTGCTGAAAACACAGGGAACAAACAGGGTTTGTGTCTTGAGAAAACCAACACAGCAACAGCAAAGCACAGTGTTCTACATATCTCTTCCAAGGAAATCAAGCAATTTAGATCCTAAAACCTTTGCTCTTGCTCTGCAGACAAGGAATACACCAACTGGTACAAAATATACTTCACTAGTGGAAAAGGAGCAAGAAAGTGTCTGCAGCAGCTTCTCTGCTTGCTGAAAACACAGAGAACAAACAGGGCTTGTGTCTTGAGAAAACAAACACAGCAACCGAAAACCATAGTGTTCCACATATCTCTTCCATGGAAATTAAGCAGTTTAGGTCCTAACACCTTTGCTCTTGCTCTGCAGACGAGGAATACACCAACTGGTACAAAATATACTTCACTTGTGGAAAAGGGGCAAGAAAGTGTCTGCAGCAGCTTTTCTGCTCGCTGGAAACACATACAACTAACAAGGCTTGTGTCTTGAGAAAACCAACACAGCAACAGCAAAGCACAGTGTTCTACATATCTCTTCCAAGGAAATCAAGCAATTTAGGTCCTAAAACCTTTGCTCCTGCTCTCCAGACGAGGAATACACCAACTGGTACAAAATATACGTCAGTAGTGGAGAAAGCAGGTACGTGTCTTCAAGAGCTTCTCTGCTCGCTGCAAGTACAGAGAACAAACAGGGTTTGTTTCTTGAGAAAACCGACACAGCAACAGCAAAGCATAGTGTTCTACAGAGCTCTTCCATGGAAATCAAGCAATTTAGGTCCTAACACCTTTGCTCTTGCTCTGCAGACGAGGAATACACCAACTGGTACAAAATATACTTCACTTGTGGAAAAGGGGCAAGAAAGTGTCTGCAGCAGCTTCTCTGCTTGCTGCAAACACAGACAACCAACAGGACTTGTGTCTTGAGAAAACCAACACAGCAACAGCAAAGCATAGTGTTCTACAGAGCTCTTCCATGGAAAACAAGCAATTTAGATCCTAAAACCTTTGCTCTTGCTCTGCAGACGAGGAATACACCAACTGGTACAAAATATACTTCACTTGTGGAAAAGGGGCAAGAAAGTGTCTGCAGCAGCTTCTCTGCTTGCTGAAAACACAGGGAACAAACAGGGTTTGTGTCTTTAAAAAACCAACACAGCAACAGCAAAGCATAGTGTTCTACATAGCTCTTCCATGGAAAACAAGCAATTTAGATCCTAAAACCTTTGCTCTTGCTCTGCAGAAGAGGAATACACCAACTGGTACAAAATATACTTTACTTGTGGAAAAGGGGCAAGAAAGTGTCTGCAGCAGCTTTTCTGCTCGCTGGAAACTCAGACAACCAACAAGACTTGTGTCTTTAGAAAACCAACACAGTAACAGCAAAGCATAGTGTTCTACAGAGCTCTTCCATGGAAATCAAGCAATTTAAGTCCTAAAACCTTTGCTCTTGCTTTGCAGACGAGGAACACACCAACTGGTACAAAATATACGTCAGTAGTGGAGAAAGCAGGTACGTGACTTCAAGAGCTTCTCTGCTTGCTGAAAACACAGGGAACAAACAGGGCTTGTGTCTTTAGAAAACCAACACAGCAACAGCAAAGCATAGTGTTCTTAATAGCTCTTCCAATAAAATCAAGCAATTTAAGTCCTAAAACCTTTGATCCGTCTCTGCAGACGAGGAACACACCAACTGGTACAAAATATACTTCACTTGTGAAAAAGGGGCAAGAAAGTGTCTGCAGCAGCTTCTCTGCTTGCTGAAAACACAGGGAACAAACAGGGTTTGTGTCTTGAGAAAACCAACACAGCAACAGCAAAGCATAGTGTTCTACATAGCTCTTCCATGGAAAACAAGCAATTTAGATCCTAAAACCTTTGCTCTTGCTCTGCAGACGAGGAATACACAAACTGGTACAAAATATACTTCACTAGTGGAAAAGGAGCAAGAAAGTGTCTGCAGCAGCTTCTCTGCTTGCTGAAAACACAGAGAACAAACAGGGCTTGTGTCTTGAGAAAACAAACACAGCAACCGAAAACCATAGTGTTCTACATAGCTCTTCCATGGAAAACAAGCAATTTAGATCCTAAAACCTTTGCTCTTGCTCTGCAGACGAGGAATACACCAACTGGTACAAAATATACTTCACTAGTGGAAAAGGGGCAAGAAAGTGTCTGCAGCAGCTTTTCTGCTCGCTGGAAACACATACAACTAACAAGGCTTGTGTCTTGAGAAAACCAACACAGTAACAGCAAAGCACAGTGTTCTACATATCTCTTCCAAGGAAATCAAGCAATTTAGGTCCTAAAACCTTTGCTCCTGCTCTCCAGACGAGGAATACACCAACTGGTACAAAATATACGTCAGTAGTGGAGAAAGCAGGTACGTGTCTTCAAGAGCTTCTCTGCTCGCTGCAAGTACAGAGAACAAACAGGGTTTGTTTCTTGAGAAAACCGACAAAGCAACAGCAAAGCATAGTGTTCTACAGAGCTCTTCCATGGAAATCAAGCAATTTAGGTCCTAACACCTTTGCTCTTGCTCTGCAGACGAGGAATACACCAACTGGTACAAAATATACTTCACTTGTGGAAAAGGGGCAAGAAAGTGTCTGCCCCAGCTTCTCTGCTTGCTGCAAACACAGACAACCAACAGGACTTGTGTCTTGAGAAAACCAACACAGCAACAGCAAAGCATAGTGTTCTACATAGCTCTTCCATGGAAAACAAGCAATTTAGATCCTAAAACCTTTGCTCTTGCTCTGCAGAGGAGGAACACACCAACTGGTACAAAATATACTTCACTTGTGGAAAAGGGGCAAGAAAGTGTCTGCAGCAGCTTCTCTCCTTGCTGAAAACACAGGGAACAAACAGGGTTTGTGTCTTTAGAAAACCAACACAGCAACAGCAAAGCATAGTGTTCTACATAGCTCTTCCATGGAAAACAAGCAATTTAGATCCTAAAACCTTTGCACTTGCTCTGCAGACGAGGAATACACCAACTGGTACAAAATATACTTCACTTGTGGAAAAGGGGCAAGGAAGTGTCTGCAGCAGCTTCTCTGCTTGCTGAAAACACAGGGAACAAACAGGGTTTGTGTCTTGAGAAAACCAACACAGCAACAGCAAAGCATAGTGTTCTACATAGCTCTTCCATGGAAAACAAGCAATTTAGATCCTAAAACCTTTGCTCTTGCTCTGCAGACAAGGAATACACCAACTGGTACAAAATATACTTCACTTGTGGAAAAGGGGCAAGAAAGTGTCTGCAGCAGCTTCTCTCCTTGCTGAAAACACAGGGAACAAACAGGGTTTGTGTCTTGAGAAAACCAACACAGCAACAGCAAAGCATAGTGTTCTACATAGCTCTTCCATGGAAAACAAGCAATTTAGATCCTAAAACCTTTGCTCTTGCTCTGCAGACGAGGAATACACCAACTGGTACAAAATATACTTCACTTGTGGAAAAGGGGCAAGAAAGTGTCTGCAGCAGCTTCTCTGCTTGCTGAAAACACAGGGAACAAACAGGGTTTGTGTCTTGAGAAAACCAACACAGCAACAGCAAAGCACAGTGTTCTACATATCTCTTCCAAGGAAATCAAGCAATTTAGATCCCAAAACCTTTGCTCTTGCTCTGCAGACAAGGAATACACCAACTGGTACAAAATATACTTCACTTGTGGAAAAGGGGCAAGAAAGTGTCTGCAGCAGCTTCTCTGCTTGCTGAAAACCACAGGGAACAAACAGGGTTTGTGTCTTTAGAAACCAACACAGCAACAGCAAAGCATAGTGTTCTACATAGCTCTTCCATGGAAAACAAGCAATTTAGATCCTAAAACTTTGCTCTTGCTCTGCAGACGAGGAATACACCAACTGGTACAAAATATACTTCACTTGTGGAAAAGGGGCAAGAAAGTGTCTGCAGCAGCTTCTCTGCTTGCTGAAAAACACAGGGAACAAACAGGGTTTGTGTCTTGAGAAAACCAACACAAGCAACAGCAAAGCACAGTGTTCTACATATCTCTTCCAAGGAAATCAAGCAATTAGGTCCTAAAACCTTTGCTCCTGCTCTCCAGACGAGGATTACACCAACTGGTACAAAATATACTTCACTAGTGAAAAGGGGCAAGAAAGTGTCTGCAGCAGCTTCTCTGCTTGCTGAAAACACAGAGAACAAACAGGGTTTGTGTCTTTAGAAAACCAACACAGCAACAGCAAAGCATAGTGTTCTACAGAGCTCTTCCATGGAAAACAAGCAATTTAGATCCTAAAACCTTTGCTCTTGCTCTGCAGACGAGGAATACACCAACTGGTACAAAATATACTTCACTTGTGGAAAAGGGGCAAGAAAGTGTCTGCAGCAGCTTCTCTGCTTGCTGAAAACACAGGGAACAAACAGGGGTTTGTGTCTTTAGAAAACCAACACAGCAACAGCAAAGCATAGTGTTCTACATATCTCTTCCAAGGAAATCAAGCAATTTAGGTCCTAAAACCTTTGCTCCTGCTCTCCAGACGAGGAATACACCAACGGGTACAAAATATACGTCAGTAGTGGAAAAGGAGCAAGAAAGTGTCTGCAGCAGCTTCTCTGCTTGCTGAAAACACAGAGAACAAACAGGGCTTGTGTCTTGAGAAAACAAACACAGCAACCGAAAACCATAGTGTTCTACAGAACCCTTCATGGAAAACAAGCAATTTAGATCCTAAAACCTTTGCTCTTGCTCTGCAGACGAGGAATACACCAACTGGTACAAAATATACTTCACTTGTGGAAAAGGGGCAAGAAAGTGTCTGCAGCAGCTTTTCTGCTCGCTGGAAACACATACAACTAACAAGGCTTGTGTCTTGAGAAAACCAACACAGCAACAGCAAAGCACAGTGTTCTACATATCTCTTCCAAGGAAATCAAGCAATTAGGTCCTAAAACCTTTGCTCCTGCTCTCCAGACGAGGAATACACCAACTGGTACAAAATATACGTCAGTAGTGGAGAAAGCAGGTACGTGTCTTCAAGAGCTTCTCTGCTCGCTGCAAGTACAGAGAACAAACAGGTTTGTTTCTTGAGAAAACCGACACAGCAACAGCAAAGCATAGTGTTCTACAGAGCTCTTCCATGGAAATCAAGCAATTTAGGTCCTAACACATTTTGCTCTTGCTTTGCAGACGAGGAACACACCAACTGGTACAAAATATACTTCACTTGTGAAAAAGGGGCAAGAAAGTGTCTGCAGCAGCTTCTCTGCTTGCTGCAAACACAGACAACCAACAGGACTTGTGTCTTGAGAAACCAACACAGCAGACAGCAAAGCATAGTGTTCTACAGAGCTCTTCCATGGAAAACAAGCAATTTAGATCCTAAAACATTTGCTCTTGCTCTGCAGAAGAGGAATACACCAACTGGTACAAAATATACTTCACTTGTGGAAAAGGGGCAAGAAAGTGTCTGCAGCAGCTTCTCTGCTTGCTGAAAACACAGGGAACAAACAGGGTTTGTGTCTTTAGAAAACCAACACAAGCAACAGCAAAGCATAGTGTTCTACATAGCTCTTCCATGGAAAACAAGCAATTTAGATCCTAAAACCTTTGCTCTTGCTCTGCAGACGAGGAATACACCAACTGGTACAAAATATACTTCACTTGTGGAAAAGGGGCAAGAAAGTGTCTGCAGCAGCTTTCTGCTCGCTGGAAACACATACAACTAACAAGGCTTGTGTCTTGAGAAAACCAACACAGTAACAGCAAAGCACAGTGTTCTACATATCTCTTCCAAGGAAATCAAGCCATTTAGGTCCTAAAACCTTTGCTCCTGCTCTCCAGACGAGGAATACACAACTGGTACAAAATATACGTCAGTAGTGGAGAAAGCAGGTACGTGTCTTCAAGAGCTTCTCTGCTCGCTGCAAGTACAGAGAACAAACAGGGTTTGTTCTTGAGAAAACCAACACAGCAACAGCCAAAGCATAGTGTTCTACAGAGCTCTTCCATGGAAATCAAGCAATTTAGGTCTAACACATTGCTCTTGCTTTGCAGACGAGGAACACACCAACTGGTACAAAATATACTTCACTTGTGAAAAAGGGGCAAGAAAGTGTCTGCAGCAGCTTCTCTGCTTGTCTGCAAACACAGACAACCAACAGGACTTGTGTCTTGAGATTAAAACCAACACAGGCAACAGCAAAGCATAGTGTTCTACAGAGCTCTTCCTGGAAAACAAGCAATTTAGATCCTAAAACCTTTGCTCTTGCTCTGCAGACGAGGAATACACCAACTGGTACAAAATATACTTCAGTTGTGGAAAAGGGCAAGAAAGTGTCTGCAGCAGCTTTTCTGCTCGCTGGAAACACATACAACCAACAAGACTTGTGTCTTGAGAAAACCAACACAGTAACAGCAAAGCATAGTGTTCTACAGAGCTCTTCCATGGAAATCAAGCAATTTAAGTCCTAAAACCTTTGCTCTTGCTTTGCAGACAAGGAATACACCAACTGGTACAAAATATACGTCAGTAGTGGAGAAAGCAGGTACGTGTCTTCAAGAGCTTCTCTGCTTGCTGAAAAACACAGGGAACAAACAGGGCTTGTGTCTTTAGAAAACCAACACAGCAACAGCAAAGCATAGTGTTCTTAATAGCTCTTCCAATGAAATCAAGCAATTTAGGTCCTAAAACGTTGCTCTTGCTCTGCAGACGAGGAACACACCAACTGGTACAAAATATACTTCACTTGTGAAAAAGGGGCAAGAAAGTGTCTGCAGCAGCTTCTCTGCTTGCTGCAAAACACAGACAACCAACAGGACTTGTGTCTGAGAAAACCAACACAGCAACAGCAAAGCATAGTGTTCTACATAGCTCTTCCATGGAAAACAAGCAATTTAGATCCTAAAACCTTTGCTCTTGCTCTGGCAGACGAGGAATACACAAACTGGTACAAAATATACTTCACTAGTGGAAAAGGAGCAAGAAAGTGTCTGCAGCAGCTTCTCTTCTTGCTGAAAACACAGAGAACAAACAGGGCTTGTGTCTTGAGAAAACCAACACAGCAACAGCAAAGCATAGTGTTCTACATAGCTCTTCCATGGAAAACAAGCAATTTAGATCCTAAAACCTTTGCTCTTGCTCTGCAGACGAGGAATACACCAACTGGTACAAAATATACTTCAGTTGTGGAAAAGGGGCAAGAAAGTGTCCTGCAGCAGCTTTCTGCTCGCTGGAAACACATACAACTAACAAGGCTTGTGTCTTGAGAAAACCAACACAGTAACAGCAAAGCACAGTGTTCTACATATCTCTTCCAAGGAAATCAAGCAATTTAGGTCCTAAAACCTTTGCTCCTGCTCTCCAGACGAGGAATACACCAACTGGTACAAAATATACGTCAGTAGTGGAGAAAGCAGGTACGTGTCTTCAAGAGCTTCTCTGCTCGCTGCAAGTACAGAGAACAAACAGGGTTTGTTCTTGAGAAAACCGACACAGCAACAGCAAAGCATAGTGTTCTACAGAGCTCTTCCATGGAAATCAAGCAATTTAGGTCCTAACACCTTTGCTCTTGCTCTGCAGACGAGGAACACACAACTGGTACAAAATATATTTCACTTGTGGAAAAGGGGCAAGAAAGTGTCTGCAGCAGCTTCTCTGCTTGCTGCAAACACAGACAACCAACAGGACTTGTGTCTTGAGAAAACCAACACAAAAGCAACAGCAAAGCATAGTGTTCTACATAGCTCTTCCATGGAAAACAAGCAATTTAGATCCTAAAACCTTTGCTCTTGCTCTGCAGACAAGGAATACACCAACTGGTACAAAATATACTTCACTTGTGGAAAAGGGGCAAGAAAGTGTCTGCAGCAGCTTCTCTGCTTGCTGAAAACACAGGGAACAAACAGGGTTTGTGTCTTTAGAAAACCAACACAGCAACAGCAAAGCATAGTGTTCTACATAGCTCTTCCATGGAAAACAAGCAATTTAGATCCTAAAACCTTTGCTCTTGCTCTGCAGACGAGAATACACCAACTGGTACAAAATATACTTCAGTTGTGGAAAAGGGGCAAGAAAGTGTCTGCAGCAGCTTTTCTGCTCGCTGGAAACACATACAACTAACAAGGCTTGTGTCTTGAGAAAACCAACACAGTAACAGCAAAGCACAGTGTTCTACATATCTCTTCCAAGGGAAATCAAGCAATTTAGGTCCTAAAACCTTTGCTCCTGCTCTCCAGACGAGGAATACACCAACTGGTACAAAATATACGTCAGTAGTGGAGAAAGCAGGTACGTGTCTTCAAGAGCTTCTCTGCTCGCTGCAAGTACAGAGAACAAACAGGGTTTGTTTCTTGAGAAAACCAACACAGCAACAGCAAAGCATAGTGTTCTACAGAGCTCTTCCATGGAAATCAAGCAATTTAGGTCCTAACACATTTGCTCTTGCTTTGCAGACGAGGAACACACCAACTGGTACAAAATATACTTCACTTGTGAAAAAGGGGCAAGAAAGTGTCTGCAGCAGCTTCTTGCTTGCTGCAAACACAGACAACCAACAGGACTTGTGTCTTGAGAAAACCAACACAGCAACAGCAAAGCATAGTGTTCTACAGAGCTCTTCCATGGAAAACAAGCAATTTAGATCCTAAAACCTTTGCTCTTGCTCTGCAGAAGAGGAATACACCAACTGGTACAAAATATACTTCACTTGTGGAAAAGGGGCAAGAAAGTGTCTGCAGCAGCTTCTCTGCTTGCTGAAAACACAGGGAACAAACAGGGTTTGTGTCTTTAGAAAACCAACACAGCAACAGCAAAGCATAGTGTTCTACAGAGCTCTTCCATGGAAAACAAGCAATTTAGATCCTAAAACCTTTGCTCTTGCTCTGCAGACGAGGAATACACCAACTGGTACAAAATATACTTCACTTGTGGAAAAGGGGCAAGAAAGTGTCTGCAGCAGCTTTTCTGCTCGCTGGAAACACATACAACCAACAGACTTGTGTCTTTAGAAAACCAACACAGTAACAGCAAAAGCATAGTGTTCTATAGAGCCTCTTCCATGGAAATCAAGCAATTTAAGTCCATAAAACCTTTGCTCTTGCTTTGCAGACGAGAACACACCAACTGGTACAAAATATACGTCAGTAGTGGAGAAAGCAGGTACGTGTCTTCAAGAGCTTCTCTGCTTGCTGAAAACACAGGGAACAAACAGGGCTTGTGTGTGTTTAGAAAACCAACACAGCAACAGCAAAGCACAGTGTTCTTAAATAGCTCTTCCAATGAAATCAAGCAATTTAGGTCCTAAACCTTTGATCCGTCTCTGCAGACGAGGAACACACCAACTGGTACAAAATATACTTCACTTGTGAAAAAGGGGCAAGAAAGTGTCTGCAGCAGCTTCTCTGCTTGCTGCAAACACAGACAACCAACAGGACTTGTGTCTTGAGAAAACCACACAGCAACAGCAAAGCATAGTGTTCTACATAGCTCTTCCATGGAAAACAAGCAATTTAGATCCTAAAACCTTTGCTCTTGCTCTGCAGACGAGGAATACACAACTGGTACAAAATATACTCACTAGTGGAAAAGGAGCAAGAAAGTGTCTGCAGCAGCTTCTCTGCTTGCTGAAAACACAGAGAACAAACAGGGCTTGTGTCTTGAGAAAACAAACACAGCAACCGAAAACCATAGTGTTCTACATAGCTCTTCCATGGAAAACAAGCAATTTAGATCCTAAAACCTTTGCTCTTGCTCTGCAGACGAGGAATACACCAACTGGTACAAAATATACTTCACTTGTGGAAAAGGGGCAAGAAAGTGTCTGCAGCAGATTTCTGCTCGCTGGAAACACATACAACTAACAAGGCTTGTGTCTTGAGAAAACCAACACAGCAACAGCAAAGCACAGTGTTCTACAGAGCTCTTCCAAGGAAATCAAGCAATTTAGGTCCTAAAACCTTTGCTCCTGCTCTCCAGACGAGGAATACACCAACTGGTACAAAATATACGTCAGTAGTGGAGAAAGCAGGTACGTGTCTTCAAGAGCTTCTCTGCTCGCTGCAAGTACAGAGAACAAACAGGGTTTGTTTTCTTGAGAAAACCAACACAGCAACAGCAAAGCATAGTGTTCTACAGAGCTCTTCCATGGAAATCAAGCAATTTAGGTCCTAACACATTTGCTCTTGCTTTGCAGACGAGGAACACACCAACTGGTACAAAATATACTTCACTTGTGAAAAAGGGGCAAGAAAGTGTCTGCAGCAGCTTCTCTGCTTGCTGCAAACACAGACAACCAACAGGACTTGTGTCTTGAGAAAAACCAACACAGCAACAGCAAAAGCATAGTGTTCTACAGAGCTCTTCCATGGAAAACAAGCAATTTAGATCCTAAAACCTTTGCTCTTGCTCTGCAGAAGAGGAATACACCACTGGTACAAAATATACTTCACTTGTGGAAAAGGGGCAAGAAAGTGTCTGCAGCAGCCTTCTCTGCTTGCTGAAAACACAGGGAACAAACAGGGTTTGTGTCCTTTAGAAAACCAACACAGCAACAGCAAAGCATAGTGTTCTACAGAGCTCTTCCATGGAAAACAAGCAATTTAGATCCTAAAACCTTTGCTCTTGCTCTGCAGACGAGGAATACACCAACTGGTACAAAATATACTTCACTTGTGGAAAAGGGGCAAGAAAGTGTCTGCAGCAGCTTCTCTGCTTGCTGAAAACACAGGAACAAACAGGGTTTGTGTCTTGAGAAAACCAACACAGCAACAGCAAAGCATAGTGTTCTACATAGCTCTTCCATGGGAAAACAAGCAATTTAGATCCTAAAACCTTTGCTCTTCGCTCTGCAGACAAGGAATACACCAACTGGTACAAAAATACTTCACTTGTGGAAAAGGGGCAAGAAAGTGTCTGCAGCAGCTTCTCCCTTGCTGAAAACACAGGGAACAAACAGGGTTTGTGTCTTTAGAAAACCAACACAGCAACAGCAAAGCATAGTGTTCTACATAGCTCTTCCATGGAAAACAAGCAATTTAGATCCTAAAACCTTTGCTCTTGCTCTGCAGACGAGGAATACACCAACTGGTACAAAATATACTTCACTTGTGGAAAAGGGGCAAGAAAGTGTCTGCAGCAGCTTCTCTGCTTGCTGAAAACACAGGGAACAAACAGGGTTTGTGTCTTGAGAAAACCAACACAGCAACAGCAAAGCACAGTGTTCTACATATCTCTTCCAAGGAAATCAAGCAATTTAGATCCTAAAACCTTTGCTCTTGCTCTGCAGACGAGGAATACACCAACTGGTACAAAATATACTTCACTTGTGGAAAGAGGGCAAGAAAGTGTCTGCAGCAGCTTCTCTGCTTGCTGAAAACACAGGGAACAAACAGGGTTTGTGTCTTTAGAAAACCAACACAGCAACAGCAAAGCATAGTGTTCTACATAGCTCTTCCATGGAAAACAGCAATTTAGATCCTAAAACCTTTGCTCTTGCTCTGCAGACGAGGAATACACCAACTGGTACAAAATATACTTCACTTGTGGAAAAGGGGCAAGAAAGTGTCTGCAGCAGCTTCTCTGCTTGCTGAAACACAGGGAAACAAACAGGGTTTGTGTCTTGAGAAAACCAACACAGCAACAGCAAAGCACAGTGTTCTACATATCTCTTCCCAAGGAAATCAAGCAATTAGGTCCTAAAACCTTTGCTCCTGCTCTCCAGACGAGGATTACACCAACTGGTACAAAATATACTTCACTAGTGGAAAAGGGGCAAGAAAGTGTCTGCAGCAGCTTCTCTGCTTGCTGAAAACACAGAGAACAAACAGGGTTTGTGTCTTTAGAAAACCAACACCAGCAACCAGCAAAGCATAGTGTTCTACAGAGCTCTTCCATGGAAAACAAGCAATTTAGATCCTAAAACCTTTGCTCTTGCTCTGCAGACGAGGAATACACCAACTGGTACAAAATATACTTCACTTGTGGAAAAGGGGCAAGAAAGTGTCTGCAGCAGCTTCTCTGCTTGCTGAAAACACAGGGAACAAACAGGGTTTGTGTCTTTAGAAAACCAACACAGCAACAGCAAAGCATAGTGTTCTACATATCTCTTCCAAGGAAATCAAGCAATTTAGGTCCTAAAACCTTTGCTCCTGCTCTCCAGACGAGGAATACACCAACGGGTACAAAATATACGTCAGTAGTGGAAAAGGAGCAAGAAAGTGTCTGCAGCAGCTTCTCTGCTTGCTGAAAACACAGAGAACAAACAGGGCTTGTGTCTTGAGAAAACAAACACAGCAACCGAAAACCATAGTGTTCTACAGAACTCTTCCATGGAAAACAAGCAATTTAGATCTAAAACCTTTGCTCTTGCTCTGCAGACGAGGAATACACCAACTGTACAAAATTACTTCACTTGTGGAAAAGGGGCAAGAAAGTGTCTGCAGCAGCTTTTCTGCTCGCTGGAAACACATACAACTAACAAGGCTTGTGTCTTGAGAAAACCAACACAGCAACAGCAAAGCACAGTGTTCTACATATCTCTTCCAAGGAAATCAAGCAATTTAGGTCCTAAAACCTTTGCTCCTGCTCTCCAGACGAGGAATACACCAACTGGTACAAAATATACGTCAGTAGTGGAGAAAGCAGGTACGTGTCTTCAAGAGCTTCTCTGCTCGCTGCAAGTACAGAGAACAAACAGGGTTTGTTTCTTGAGAAAACCAACACAGCAACAGCAAAGCATAGTGTTCTACAGAGCTCTTCCATGGAAATCAAGCAATTTAGGTCCTAACACATTTGCTCTTGCTTTGCAGACGAGGAACACACCAACTGGTACAAAATATACTTCACTGTGAAAAAGGGGCAAGAAAGTGTCTTGCAGCAGGCTTCTCTGCTTGCTGCAAACAAGACAACCAACAGGACTTGTGTCTTGAGAAAACCAACACAGCAACAGCAAAGCATAGTGTTCTACAGAGCTCTTCCATGGAAAACAAGCAATTTAGATCCTAAAACATTTGCTCTTGCTCTGCAGAAGAGGAATACACCAACTGGTACAAAATATACTTCACTTGTGGAAAAGGGGCAAGAAAGTGTCTGCAGCAAGCTTCTCTGCTTGCTGAAAACACAGGGAACAAACAGGGTTTGTGTCTTTAGAAAACCAACACAGCAACAGCAAAGCATAGTGTTCTACAGAGCTCTTCCATGGAAAACAAGCAATTTAGATCCTAAAACCTTTGCTCTTGCTCTGCAGACGAGGAATACACCAACTGGTACAAAATATACTTCACTTGTGGAAAAGGGGCAAGAAAGTGTCTGCAGGCAGCTTTTCTGCTCGCTGGAAACACATACAACTAACAAGGCTTGTGTCTTGAGAAAACCAACACAGTAACAGCAAAGCACAGTGTTCTACATATCTCTTCCAAGGAAATCAAGCAATTTAGGTCCTAAAACCTTTGCTCCTGCTCTCCAGACGAGGATTACACCAACTGGTACAAAATATACGTCAGTAGTGGAGAAAGCAGGTACGTGTCTTCAAGAGCTTCTCTGCTCGCTGCAAGTACAGAGAACAAACAGGTTTGTTTCTTGAGAAAACCAACACAGCAACAGCAAAGCATAGTGTTCTACAGAGCTCTTCCATGGAAATCAAGCAATTTAGGTCCTAACACATTTTGCTCTTGCTTTGCAGACGAGGAACACACCAACTGGTACAAAATATACTTCACTTGTGAAAAAGGGGCAAGAAAGTGTCTGCAGCAGCTTCTCTGCTTGCTGCAAACACAGACAACCAACAGGACTTGTGTCTTGAGAAAACCAACACAGCAACAGCAAAGCATAGTGTTCTACATAGCCTCTTCCATGGAAAACAAGCAATTTAGATCCTAAAACCTTTGCTCTTGCTCTGCAGACGAGGAATACACCAACTGGTACAAAATATACTTTCACTTGTGGAAAAGGGGCAAGAAAGTGTCTGCAGCAGCTTTTCTGCTCGCTGGAAACACATACAACCAACAAGACTTGTGTCTTGAGAAAACCAACCACAGTAACAGCAAAGCATAGTGTTCTACAGAGCTCTTCCATGGAAATCAAGCAATTTAAGTCCTAAAACCTTTGCTCTTGCTTTGCAGACAAGGAATACACCAACTGGTACAAAATATACGTCAGTAGTGGAGAAAGCAGGTACGTGTCTTCAAGAGCTTCTCTGCTTGCTGAAAACACAGGGAACAAACAGGGCTTGTGTCTTTAGAAAACCAACACAGCAACAGCAAAGCATAGTGTTCTTAATAGCTCTTCCAATGAAATCAGCAATTTAGGTCCTAAAACCGTTGCTCTTGCTCTGCAGACGAGGAACACACCAACTGGTACAAAATATACTTCACTTGTGAAAAGGGGCAAGAAAGTGTCTGCAGCAGCTTCTCTGCTTGCTGCAAACACAGACAACCAACAGGACTTGTGTCTTGAGAAAACCAACACAGCAACAGCAAAGCATAGTGTTCTACATAGCTCTTCCATGGAAAACAAGCAATTTAGATCCTAAAACCTTTGCTCTTGCTCTGCAGACGAGGAATACACAAACTGGTACAAAATATACTTCACTAGTGGAAAAGGAGCAAGAAAGTGTCTGCAGCAGCTTCTCTGCTTGCTGAAAACACAGAGAACAAACAGGGCTTGTGTCTTGAGAAAACCAACACAGCAACAGCAAAGCATAGTGTTCTACATAGCTCTTCCATGGAAAACAAGCAATTTAGATCCTAAAACCTTTGCTCTTGCTCTGCAGACGAGGAATACACCAACTGGTACAAAATATACTTCACTTGTGGAAAAGGGGCAAGAAAGTGTCTGCAGCAGCTTTTCTGCTCGCTGGAAACACATACAACTAACAAGGCTTGTGTCTTGAGAAAACCAACACAGTAACAGCAAAGCACAGTGTTCTACATATCTCTTCCAAGGAAATCAAGCAATTTAGGTCCTAAAACCTTTGCTCCTGCTCTCCAGACGAGGAATACACCAACTGGTACAAAATATACGTCAGTAGTGGAGAAAGCAGGTACGTGTCTTCAAGACTTCTCTGCTCGCTGCAAGTACAGAGAACAAACAGGGTTTGTTTCTTGAGAAAACCGACACAGCAACAGCAAAGCATAGTGTTCTACAGAGCTCTTCCATGGAAAACAAGCAATTTAGGTCCTAACACCTTTGCTCTTGCTCTGCAGACGAGGAACACACCAACTGGTACAAAATATATTTCACTTGTGGAAAAGGGGCAAGAAAGTGTCTGCAGCAGCTTCTCTGCTTGCTGAAAACACAGGGAACAAACAGGGTTTGTGTCTTGAGAAAACCAACACAGCAACAGCAAAGCACAGTGTTCTACATATCTCTTCCAAGGAAATCAAGCAATTTAGGTCCTAAAACCTTTGCTCCTGCTCTCCAGACGAGGAATACACCAACTGGTACAAAATATACTTCACTAGTGGAAAAGGAGCAAGAAAGTGTCTGCAGCAGCTTCTCTGCTTGCTGAAAACACAGAGAACAAACAGGGCTTGTGTCTTGAGAAAACAAACACAGCAACCGAAAACCATAGTGTTCTACATAGCTCTTCCATGGAAAACAAGCAATTTAGATCCTAAAACCTTTGCTCTTGCTCTGCAGACGAGGAATACACCAACTGGTACAAAATATACTTCAGTTGTGGAAAAGGGGCAAGAAAGTGTCTGCAGCAGCTTTTCTGCTCGCTGGAAACACATACAACTAACAAGGCTTGTGTCTTGAGAAAACCAACACAGTAACAGCAAAGCACAGTGTTCTACATATCTCTTCCAAGGAAATCAAGCAATTTAGGTCCTAAAACCTTTGCTCCTGCTCTCCAGACGAGGAATACACCAACTGGTACAAAATATACGTCAGTAGTGGAGAAAGCAGGTACGTGTCTTCAAGAGCTTCTCTGCTCGCTGCAAGTACAGAGAACAAACAGGGTTTGTTTCTTGAGAAAACCAACACAGCAACAGCAAATCATAGTGTTCTACAGAGCTCTTCCATGGAAATCAAGCAATTTAGGTCCTAACACATTTGCTCTTGCTTTGCAGACGAGGAACACACCAACTGGTACAAAATATACTTCACTTGTGAAAAAGGGGCAAGAAAGTGTCTGCAGCAGCTTCTCTGCTTGCTGCAAACACAGACAACCAACAGGACTTGTGTCTTGAGAAAACCAACACAGCAACAGCAAAGCATAGTGTTCTACAGAGCTCTTCCATGGAAAACAAGCAATTTAGATCCTAAAACCTTTGCTCTTGCTCTGCAGAAGAGGAATACACCAACTGGTACAAAATATACTTCACTTGTGGAAAAGGGGCAAGAAAGTGTCTGCAGCAGCTTCTCTGCTTGCTGAAAACACAGGGAACAAACAGGGTTTGTGTCTTTAGAAAACCAACACAGCAACAGCAAAGCATAGTGTTCTACAGAGCTCTTCCATGGAAAACAAGCAATTTAGATCCTAAAACCTTTGCTCTTGCTCTGCAGACGAGGAATACACCAACTGGTACAAAATATACTTCACTTGTGGAAAAGGGGCAAGAAAGTGTCTGCAGCAGCTTTTCTGCTCGCTGGAAACACATACAACCAACAAGACTTGTGTCTTGAGAAAACCAACACAGTAACAGCAAAGCATAGTGTTCTACAGAGCTCTTCCATGGAAATCAAGCAATTTAAGTCCTAAAACCTTTGCTCTTGCTTTGCAGACGAGGAACACACCAACTGGTACAAAATATACGTCAGTAGTGGAGAAAGCAGGTACGTGTCTTCAAGAGCTTCTCTGCTTGCTGAAAACACAGGGAACAAACAGGGCTTGTGTGTTTAGAAAACCAACACAGCAACAGCAAAGCACAGTGTTCTTAATAGCTCTTCCAATGAAATCAAGCAATTTAGGTACTAAAACCTTTGATCCGTCTCTGCAGACGAGGAACACACCAACTGGTACAAAATATACTTCACTTGTGAAAAAGGGGCAAGAAAGTGTCTGCAGCAGCTTCTCTGCTTGCTGCAAACACAGAGAACCAACAGGACTTGTGTCTTGAGAAAACCAACACAGCAACAGCAAAGCATAGTGTTCTACAGAGCTCTTCCATGGAAAACAAGCAATTTAGATCCTAAAACCTTTGCTCTTGCTCTGCAGACGAGGAATACACAAACTGGTACAAAATATACTTCACTAGTGGAAAAGGAGCAAGAAAGTGTCTGCAGCAGCTTTTCTGCTCGCTGGAAACTCAGACAACCAACAAGACTTGTGTCTTGAGAAAACCAACACAGTAACAGCAAAGCATAGTGTTCTACAGAGCTCTTCCATGGAAATCAAGCAATTTAAGTCCTAAAACCTTTGCTCTTGCTTTGCAGACGAGGAACACACCAACTGGTACAAAATATACGTCAGTAGTGGAGAAAGCAGGTACGTGTCTTCAAGAGCTTCTCTGCTTGCTGAAAACACAGGGAACAAACAGCGCTTGTGTCTTTAGAAAACCAACACAGCAACAGCAAAGCATAGTGTTCTTAATAGCTCTTCCAATGAAATCAAGCAATTTAGGTCCTAAAACCTTTGCTCTTGCTCTGCAGACGAGGAACACACCAACTGGTACAAAATATACTTCACTTGTGAAAAAGGGGCAAGAAAGTGTCTGCAGCAGCTTCTCTGCTTGCTGCAAACACAGACAACCAACAGGACTTGTGTCTTGAGAAAACCAACACAGCAACAGCAAAGCATAGTGTTCTACATAGCTCTTCCATGGAAAACAAGCAATTTAGATCCTAAAACATTTGCTCTTGCTCTGCAGACGAGGAATACACAAACTGGTACAAAATATACTTCACTAGTGGAAAAGGAGCAAGAAAGTGTCTGCAGCAGCTTCTCTGCTTGCTGCAAACACAGACAACCAACAGGACTTGTGTCTTGAGAAAACCAACACAGCAACAGCAAAGCATAGTGTTCTACAGAGCTCTTCCATGGAAAACAAGCAATTTAGATCCTAAAACCTTTGCTCTTGCTCTGCAGACGAGGAATACACCAACTGGTACAAAATATACTTCACTTGTGGAAAAGGGGCAAGAAAGTGTCTGCAGCAGCTTTTCTGCTCGCTGGAAACTCAGACAACCAACAAGACTTGTGTCTTGAGAAAACCAACACAGTAACAGCAAAGCATAGTGTTCTACAGAGCTCTTCCATGGAAATCAAGCAATTTAAGTCCTAAAACCTTTGCTCTTGCTTTGCAGACGAGGAACACACCAACTGGTACAAAATATACGTCAGTAGTGGAGAAAGCAGGTACATGTCTTCAAGAGCTTCTCTGCTTGCTGAAAACACAGGGAACAAACAGGGCTTGTGTGTTTAGAAAACCAACACAGCAACAGCAAAGCATAGTGTTCTTAATAGCTCTTCCAATGAAATCAAGCAATTTAGGTCCTAAAACCTTTGCTCTTTCTCTGCAGACGAGGAACACACCAACTGGTACAAAATATACTTCACTTGTGAAAAAGGGGCAAGAAAGTGTCTGCAGCAGCTTCTCTGCTTGCTGCAAACACAGACAACCAACAGGACTTGTGTCTTGAGAAAACCAACACAGCAACAGCAAAGCATAGTGTTCTACATAGCTCTTCCATGGAAAACAAGCAATTTAGATCCTAAAACCTTTGCTCTTGCTCTGCAGACGAGGAATACACCAACTGGTACAAAATATACTTCACTAGTGGAAAAGGAGCAAGAAAGTGTCTGCAGCAGCTTCTCTGCTTGCTGAAAACACAGAGAACAAACAGGGCTTGTGTCTTGAGAAAACCAACACAGCAACAGCAAAGCATAGTGTTCTACAGAGCTCTTCCATGGAAAACAAGCAATTTAGGTCCTAACACCTTTGCTCTTGCTCTGCAGACGAGGAACACACCAACTGGTACAAAATATATTTCACTTGTGGAAAAGGGGCAAGAAAGTGTCTGCAGCAGCTTCTCTGCTTGCTGAAAACACAGGGAACAAACAGGGTTTGTGTCTTGAGAAAACCAACACAGCAACAGCAAAGCACAGTGTTCTACATATCTCTTCCAAGGAAATCAAGCAATTTAGGTCCTAAAACCTTTGCTCCTGCTCTCCAGACGAGGAATACACCAACTGGTACAAAATATACTTCACTAGTGGAAAAGGAGCAAGAAAGTGTCTGCAGCAGCTTCTCTGCTTGCTGAAAACACAGAGAACAAACAGGGCTTGTGTCTTGAGAAAACAAACACAGCAACCGAAAACCATAGTGTTCTACAGAGCTCTTCCATGGAAAACAAGCAATTTAGATCCTAAAACCTTTGCTCTTGCTCTGCAGAAGAGGAATACACCAACTGGTACAAAATATACTTCACTTGTGGAAAAGGGGCAAGAAAGTGTCTGCAGCAGCTTCTCTGCTTGCTGAAAACACAGGGAACAAACAGGGTTTGTGTCTTTAGAAAACCAACACAGCAACAGCAAAGCATAGTGTTCTACAGAGCTCTTCCATGGAAAACAAGCAATTTAGATCCTAAAACCTTTGCTCTTGCTCTGCAGACGAGGAATACACCAACTGGTACAAAATATACTTCACTTGTGGAAAAGGGGCAAGAAAGTGTCTGCAGCAGCTTTTCTGCTCGCTGGAAACACATACAACCAACAAGACTTGTGTCTTGAGAAAACCAACACAGTAACAGCAAAGCATAGTGTTCTACAGAGCTCTTCCATGGAAATCAAGCAATTTAAGTCCTAAAACCTTTGCTCTTGCTTTGCAGACGAGGAACACACCAACTGGTACAAAATATACGTCAGTAGTGGAGAAAGCAGGTACGTGTCTTCAAGAGCTTCTCTGCTTGCTGAAAACACAGGGAACAAACAGGGCTTGTGTGTTTAGAAAACCAACACAGCAACAGCAAAGCACAGTGTTCTTAATAGCTCTTCCAATGAAATCAAGCAATTTAGGTCCTAAAACCTTTGATCCGTCTCTACAGACGAGGAACACACCAACTGGTACAAAATATACTTCACTTGTGGAAAAGGGGCAAGAAAGTGTCTGCAGCAGCTTCTCTGCTTGCTGCAAACACAGACAACCAACAGGACTTGTGTCTTGAGAAAACCAACACAGCAACAGCAAAGCATAGTGTTCTACAGAGCTCTTCCATGGAAAACAAGCAATTTAGATCCTAAAACCTTTGCTCTTGCTCTGCAGACGAGGAATACACCAACTGGTACAAAATATACTTCACTTGTGGAAAAGGGGCAAGAAAGTGTCTGCAGCAGCTTTTCTGCTCGCTGGAAACTCAGACAACCAACAAGACTTGTGTCTTGAGAAAACCAACACAGTAACAGCAAAGCATAGTGTTCTACAGAGCTCTTCCATGGAAATCAAGCAATTTAAGTCCTAAAACCTTTGCTCTTGCTTTGCAGACGAGGAACACACCAACTGGTACAAAATATACGTCAGTAGTGGAGAAAGCAGGTACATGTCTTCAAGAGCTTCTCTGCTTGCTGAAAACACAGGGAACAAACAGGGCTTGTGTGTTTAGAAAACCAACACAGCAACAGCAAAGCATAGTGTTCTTAATAGCTCTTCCAATGAAATCAAGCAATTTAGGTCCTAAAACCTTTGCTCTTTCTCTGCAGACGAGGAACACACCAACTGGTACAAAATATACTTCACTTGTGAAAAAGGGGCAAGAAAGTGTCTGCAGCAGCTTCTCTGCTTGCTGCAAACACAGACAACCAACAGGACTTGTGTCTTGAGAAAACCAACACAGCAACAGCAAAGCATAGTGTTCTACATAGCTCTTCCATGGAAAACAAGCAATTTAGATCCTAAAACCTTTGCTCTTGCTCTGCAGACGAGGAATACACCAACTGGTACAAAATATACTTCACTAGTGGAAAAGGAGCAAGAAAGTGTCTGCAGCAGCTTCTCTGCTTGCTGAAAACACAGAGAACAAACAGGGCTTGTGTCTTGAGAAAACCAACACAGCAACAGCAAAGCATAGTGTTCTACAGAGCTCTTCCATGGAAAACAAGCAATTTAGGTCCTAACACCTTTGCTCTTGCTCTGCAGACGAGGAACACACCAACTGGTACAAAATATATTTCACTTGTGGAAAAGGGGCAAGAAAGTGTCTGCAGCAGCTTCTCTGCTTGCTGAAAACACAGGGAACAAACAGGGTTTGTGTCTTGAGAAAACCAACACAGCAACAGCAAAGCACAGTGTTCTACATATCTCTTCCAAGGAAATCAAGCAATTTAGGTCCTAAAACCTTTGCTCCTGCTCTCCAGACGAGGAATACACCAACTGGTACAAAATATACTTCACTAGTGGAAAAGGAGCAAGAAAGTGTCTGCAGCAGCTTCTCTGCTTGCTGAAAACACAGAGAACAAACAGGGCTTGTGTCTTGAGAAAACAAACACAGCAACCGAAAACCATAGTGTTCTACATAGCTCTTCCATGGAAAACAAGCAATTTAGATCCTAAAACCTTTGCTCTTGCTCTGCAGACGAGGAATACACCAACTGGTACAAAATATACTTCAGTTGTGGAAAAGGGGCAAGAAAGTGTCTGCAGCAGCTTTTCTGCTCGCTGGAAACACATACAACTAACAAGGCTTGTGTCTTGAGAAAACCAACACAGTAACAGCAAAGCACAGTGTTCTACATATCTCTTCCAAGGAAATCAAGCAATTTAGGTCCTAAAACCTTTGCTCCTGCTCTCCAGACGAGGAATACACCAACTGGTACAAAATATACGTCAGTAGTGGAGAAAGCAGGTACGTGTCTTCAAGAGCTTCTCTGCTCGCTGCAAGTACAGAGAACAAACAGGGTTTGTTTCTTGAGAAAACCAACACAGCAACAGCAAATCATAGTGTTCTACAGAGCTCTTCCATGGAAATCAAGCAATTTAGGTCCTAACACATTTGCTCTTGCTTTGCAGACGAGGAACACACCAACTGGTACAAAATATACTTCACTTGTGAAAAAGGGGCAAGAAAGTGTCTGCAGCAGCTTCTCTGCTTGCTGCAAACACAGACAACCAACAGGACTTGTGTCTTGAGAAAACCAACACAGCAACAGCAAAGCATAGTGTTCTACAGAGCTCTTCCATGGAAAACAAGCAATTTAGATCCTAAAACCTTTGCTCTTGCTCTGCAGAAGAGGAATACACCAACTGGTACAAAATATACTTCACTTGTGGAAAAGGGGCAAGAAAGTGTCTGCAGCAGCTTCTCTGCTTGCTGAAAACACATACAACAAACAGGGTTTGTGTCTTTAGAAAACCAACACAGCAACAGCAAAGCATAGTGTTCTACAGAGCTCTTCCATGGAAAACAAGCAATTTAGATCCTAAAACCTTTGCTCTTGCTCTGCAGACGAGGAATACACCAACTGGTACAAAATATACTTCACTTGTGGAAAAGGGGCAAGAAAGTGTCTGCAGCAGCTTTTCTGCTCGCTGGAAACACATACAACCAACAAGACTTGTGTCTTGAGAAAACCAACACAGTAACAGCAAAGCATAGTGGTTCTACAGAGCTCTTCCATGGAAATCAAGCAATTTAAGTCCTAAAACCTTTGCTCTTGCTTTGCAGACGAGGAACACACCAACTGGTACAAAATATACGTCAGTAGTGGAGAAAGCAGGTACGTGTCTTCAAGAGCTTCTCTGCTTGCTGAAAAACACAGGGAACAAACAGGGCTTGTGTGTTTAGAAAACCAACACAGCAACAGCAAAGCACAGTGTTCTTAATAGCTCTTCCAATGAATCAAGCAATTTAGGTACTAAAACCTTTGATCCGTCTCTGCAGACGAGGAACACACACCAACTGGTACAAAATATACTTCATTTGTGAAAAAGGGGCAAGAAAGTGTCTGCAGCAGCTTCTCTGCTTGCTGCAAACACAGAGAACCAACAGGACTTGTGTCTTGAGAAAACCAACACAGCAACAGCAAAGCATAGTGTTCTACAGAGCTCTTCCATGGAAAACAAGCAATTTAGATCCTAAAACCTTTGCTCTTGCTCTGCAGACGAGGAATACACAAACTGGTACAAAATATACTTCACTAGTGGAAAAGGAGCAAGAAAGTGTCTGCAGCAGCTTTTTTGCTCGCTGGAAACTCAGACAACCAACAAGACTTGTGTCTTGAGAAAACCAACACAGTAACAGCAAAGCATAGTGTTCTACAGAGCTCTTCCATGGAAATCAAGCAATTTAAGTCCTAAAACCTTTGCTCTTGCTTTGCAGACGAGGAACACACCAACTGGTACAAAATATACGTCAGTAGTGGAGAAAGCAGGTACGTGTCTTCAAGAGCTTCTCTGCTTGCTGAAAACACAGGGAACAAACAGCGCTTGTGTCTTTAGAAAACCCAACACAGCAACAGCAAAGCATAGTGTTCTTAATAGCTCTTCCAATGAAATCAAGCAATTTAGGTCCTAAAACCTTTGCTCTTGCTCTGCAGACGAGGAACACACCAACTGGTACAAAATATACTTCACTTGTGAAAAAGGGGCAAGAAAGTGTCTGCAGCAGCTTCTCTGCTTGCTGCAAACACAGACAACCAACAGGACTTGTGTCTTGAGAAAACCAACACAGCAACAGCAAAGCATAGTGTTCTACATAGCTCTTCCATGGAAAACAAGCAATTTAGATCCTAAAACCTTTGCTCTTGCTCTGCAGACGAGGAATACACAAACTGGTACAAAATATACTTCACTAGTGGAAAAGGAGCAAGAAAGTGTCTGCAGCAGCTTCTCTGCTTGCTGAAAACACAGAGAACAAACAGGGCTTGTGTCTTGAGAAAACAAACACAGCAACAGCAAAGCACAGTGTTCTACATATCTCTTCCAAGGAAATCAAGCAATTTAGGTCCTAAAACCTTTGCTCCTGCTCTCCAGACGAGGAAATACACCAACTGGTACAAAATATACGTCAGTAGTGGAGAAAGCAGGTACGTGTCTTCAAGAGCTTCTCTGCTCGCTGCAAGTACAGAGAACAAACAGGGTTTGTTTCTTGAGAAAACCAACACAGCAACAGCAAAGCATAGTGTTCTTAATAGCTCTTCCAATAAAATCAAGCAATTTAAGTCCTAAAACCTTTGATCCGTTTCTGAAGACGAGGAACACACCAACTGGTACAAAATATACTTCACTTGTGAAAAAGGGGCAAGAAAGTGTCTGCAGCAGCTTCTCTGCTTGCTGAAAACACAGGGAACAAACAGGGTTTGTGTCTTGAGAAAACCAACACAGTAACAGCAAAGCATAGTGTTCTACAGAGCTCTTCCATGGAAATCAAGCAATTTAGGTCCTAACACATTTGCTCTTGCTTTGCAGACGAGGAACACACAAACTGGTACAAAATATACTTCACTAGTGGAAAAGGAGCAAGAAAGTGTCTGCAGCAGCTTCTCTGCTTGCTGAAAACACAGAGAACAAACAGGGCTTGTGTCTTGAGAAAACCAACACAGCAACAGCAAAGCATAGTGTTCTACAGAGCTCTTCCATGGAAAACAAGCAATTTAGATCCTAAAACCTTTGCTCTTGCTCTGCAGAAGAGGAATACACCAACTGGTACAAAATATACTTCACTTGTGGAAAAGGGGCAAGAAAGTGTCTGCAGCAGCTTCTCTGCTTGCTGAAAACACAGGGAACAAACAGGGTTTGTGTCTTTAGAAAACCAACACAGCAACAGCAAAGCATAGTGTTCTACAGAGCTCTTCCATGGAAAACAAGCAATTTAGATCCTAAAACCTTTGCTCTTGCTCTGCAGACGAGGAATACACCAACTGGTACAAAATATACTTCACTTGTGGAAAAGGGGCAAGAAAGTGTCTGCAGCAGCTTCTCTGCTCGCTGGAAACACATACAACCAACAAGACTTGTGTCTTGAGAAAACCAACACAGTAACAGCAAAGCATAGTGTTCTACAGAGCTCTTCCATGGAAATCAAGCAATTTAAGTCCTAAAACCTTTGCTCTTGCTTTGCAGACGAGGAACACACCAACTGGTACAAAATATACGTCAGTAGTGGAGAAAGCAGGTACGTGTCTTCAAGAGCTTCTCTGCTTGCTGAAAACACAGGGAACAAACAGGGCTTGTGTGTTTAGAAAACCAACACAGCAACAGCAAAGCACAGTGTTCTTAATAGCTCTTCCAATGAAATCAAGCAATTTAGGTCCTAAAACCTTTGATCCGTCTCTACAGACGAGGAACACACCAACTGGTACAAAATATACTTCACTTGTGGAAAAGGGGCAAGAAAGTGTCTGCAGCAGCTTCTCTGCTTGCTGCAAACACAGACAACCAACAGGACTTGTGTCTTGAGAAAACCAACACAGCAACAGCAAAGCATAGTGTTCTACAGAGCTCTTCCATGGAAAACAAGCAATTTAGATCCTAAAACCTTTGCTCTTGCTCTGCAGACGAGGAATACACCAACTGGTACAAAATATACTTCACTTGTGGAAAAGGGGCAAGAAAGTGTCTGCAGCAGCTTTTCTGCTCGCTGGAAACTCAGACAACCAACAAGACTTGTGTCTTGAGAAAACCAACACAGTAACAGCAAAGCATAGTGTTCTACAGAGCTCTTCCATGGAAATCAAGCAATTTAAGTCCTAAAACCTTTGCTCTTGCTTTGCAGACGAGGAACACACCAACTGGTACAAAATATACGTCAGTAGTGGAGAAAGCAGGTACATGTCTTCAAGAGCTTCTCTGCTTGCTGAAAACACAGGGAACAAACAGGGCTTGTGTGTTTAGAAAACCAACACAGCAACAGCAAAGCATAGTGTTCTTAATAGCTCTTCCAATGAAATCAAGCAATTTAGGTCCTAAAACCTTTGCTCTTTCTCTGCAGACGAGGAACACACCAACTGGTACAAAATATACTTCACTTGTGAAAAAGGGGCAAGAAAGTGTCTGCAGCAGCTTCTCTGCTTGCTGCAAACACAGACAACCAACAGGACTTGTGTCTTGAGAAAACCAACACAGCAACAGCAAAGCATAGTGTTCTACATAGCTCTTCCATGGAAAACAAGCAATTTAGATCCTAAAACCTTTGCTCTTGCTCTGCAGACGAGGAATACACCAACTGGTACAAAATATACTTCACTAGTGGAAAAGGAGCAAGAAAGTGTCTGCAGCAGCTTCTCTGCTTGCTGAAAACACAGAGAACAAACAGGGCTTGTGTCTTGAGAAAACAAACACAGCAACCGAAAACCATAGTGTTCTACATAGCTCTTCCATGGAAAACAAGCAATTTAGATCCTAAAACCTTTGCTCTTGCTCTGCAGACGAGGAACACACCAACTGGTACAAAATATACTTCAGTTGTGGAAAAGGGGCAAGAAAGTGTCTGCAGCAGCTTTTCTGCTCGCTGGAAACACATACAACTAACAAGGCTTGTGTCTTGAGAAAACCAACACAGCAACAGCAAAGCACAGTGTTCTACATATCTCTTCCAAGGAAATCAAGCAATTTAGGTCCTAAAACCTTTGCTCCTGCTCTCCAGACGAGGAATACACCAACTGGTACAAAATATACGTCAGTAGTGGAGAAAGCAGGTACGTGTCTTCAAGAGCTTCTCTGCTCGCTGCAAGTACAGAGAACAAACAGGGTTTGTTTCTTGAGAAAACCGACACAGCAACAGCAAAGCATAGTGTTCTACAGAGCTCTTCCATGGAAATCAAGCAATTTAGGTCCTAACACATTTGCTCTTGCTTTGCAGACGAGGAACACACCAACTGGTACAAAATATACTTCACTTGTGAAAAAGGGGCAAGAAAGTGTCTGCAGCAGCTTCTCTGCTTGCTGCAAACACAGAGAACCAACAGGACTTGTGTCTTGAGAAAACCAACACAGCAACAGCAAAGCATAGTGTTCTACAGAGCTCTTCCATGGAAAACAAGCAATTTAGATCCTAAAACCTTTGCTCTTGCTCTGCAGAAGTGGAATACACCAACTGGTACAAAATATACTTCACTTGTGGAAAAGGGGCAAGAAAGTGTCTGCAGCAGCTTTTCTGCTCGCTGGAAACACATACAACCAACAAGACTTGTGTCTTGAGAAAACCAACACAGTAACAGCAAAGCATAGTGTTCTACAGAGCTCTTCCATGGAAATCAAGCAATTTTAGTCCTAAAACCTTTGCTCTTGCTTTGCAGACGAGGAACACACCAACTGGTACAAAATATACGTCAGTAGTGGAGAAAGCAGGTACGTGTCTTCAAGAGCTTCTCTGCTTGCTGAAAACACAGGGAACAAACAGGGCTTGTGTCTTTAGAAAACCAACACAGCAACAGCAAAGCATAGTGTTCTTAATAGCTCTTCCAATGAAATCAAGCAATTTAGGTCCTAAAACCTTTGATCCGTCTCTGCAGACGAGGAATACACCAACTGGTACAAAATATACTTCACTAGTGGAAAAGGAGCAAGAAAGTGTCTGCAGCAGCTTCTCTGCTTGCTGAAAACACAGAGAACAAACAGGGCTTGTGTCTTGAGAAAACAAACACAGCAACAGCAAAGCATAGTGTTCTACATAGCTCTTCCATGGAAAACAAGCAATTTAGATCCTAAAACCTTTGCTCTTGCTCTGCAGACGAGGAATACACCAACTGGTACAAAATATACTTCACTTGTGGAAAAGGGGCAAGAAAGTGTCTGCAGCAGCTTCTCTGCTTGCTGAAAACACAGGGAACAAACAGGGTTTGTGTCTTGAGAAAACCAACACAGCAACAGCAAAGCACAGTGTTCTACATATCTCTTCCAAGGAAATCAAGCAATTTAGGTCCTAAAACCTTTGCTCTTGCTCTGCAGACAAGGAATACACCAACTGGTACAAAATATACTTCACTTGTGGAAAAGGGGCAAGAAAGTGTCTGCAGCAGCTTCTCTGCTTGCTGAAAACACAGGGAACAAACAGGGTTTGTGTCTTTAGAAAACCAACACAGCAACAGCAAAGCATAGTGTTCTACATAGCTCTTCCATGGAAAACAAGCAATTTAGATCCTAAAACCTTTGCTCTTGCTCTGCAGACGAGGAATACACCAACTGGTACAAAATATACTTCACTTGTGGAAAAGGGGCAAGAAAGTGTCTGCAGCAGCTTCTCTGCTTGCTGAAAACACAGGGAACAAACAGGGTTTGTGTCTTGAGAAAACCAACACAGCAACAGCAAAGCACAGTGTTCTACATATCTCTTCCAAGGAAATCAAGCAATTTAGGTCCTAAAACCTTTGCTCCTGCTCTCCAGACGAGGAATACACCAACTGGTACAAAATATACGTCAGTAGTGGAGAAAGCAGGTACGTGTCTTCAAGAGCTTCTCTGCTCGCTGCAAGTACAGAGAACAAACAGGATTTGTTTCTTGAGAAAACCAACACAGCAACAGCAAAGCATAGTGTTCTACAGAGCTCTTCCATGGAAATCAAGCAATTTAGGTCCTAACACATTTGCTCTTGCTTTGCAGACGAGGAATACACCAACTGGTACAAAATATACTTCACTTGTGGAAAAGGGGCAAGAAAGTGTCTGCAGCAGCTTCTCTGCTTGCTGAAAACACAGGGAACAAACAGGGTTTGTGTCTTGAGAAAACCAACACAGCAACAGCAAAGCACAGTGTTCTACATATCTCTTCCAAGGAAATCAAGCAATTTAGATCCTAAAACCTTTGCTCCTGCTCTCCAGACGAGGAATACACCAACTGGTACAAAATATACGTCAGTAGTGGAGAAAGCAGGTACGTGTCTTCAAGAGCTTCTCTGCTCGCTGCAAGTACAGAGAACAAACAGGGTTTGTTTCTTGAGAAAACCAACACAGCAACAGCAAAGCATAGTGTTCTACAGAGCTCTTCCATGGAAATCAAGCAATTTAGGTCCTAACACATTTGCTCTTGCTTTGCAGACGAGGAACACACCAACTGGTACAAAATATACTTCACTTGTGGAAAAGGGGCAAGAAAGTGTCTGCAGCAGCTTCTCTGCTTGCTGCAAACACAGACAACCAACAGGACTTGTGTCTTGAGAAAACCAACACAGCAACAGCAAAGCATAGTGTTCTACAGAGCTCTTCCATGGAAAACAAGCAATTTAGATCCTAAAACCTTTGCTCTTGCTCTGCAGAAGAGGAATACACCAACTGGTACAAAATATACTTCACTTGTGGAAAAGGGGCAAGAAAGTGTCTGCAGCAGCTTTTCTGCTCGCTGGAAACACATACAACCAACAAGACTTGTGTCTTGAGAAAACCAACACAGTAACAGCAAAGCATAGTGTTCTACAGAGCTCTTCCATGGAAATCAAGCAATTTTAGTCCTAAAACCTTTGCTCTTGCTTTGCAGACGAGGAACACACCAACTGGTACAAAATATACGTCAGTAGTGGAGAAAGCAGGTACGTGTCTTCAAGAGCTTCTCTGCTTGCTGAAAACACAGGGAACAAACAGGGCTTGTGTCTTTAGAAAACCAACACAGCAACAGCAAAGCATAGTGTTCTTAATAGCTCTTCCAATGAAATCAAGCAATTTAGGTCCTAAAACCTTTGATCCGTCTCTGCAGACGAGGAATACACCAACTGGTACAAAATATACTTCACTTGTGAAAAAGGGGCAAGAAAGTGTCTGCAGCAGCTTCTCTGCTTGCTGAAAACACAGACAACCAACAGGACTTGTGTCTTGAGAAAACCAACACAGTAACAGCAAAGCATAGTGTTCTACATAGCTCTTCCATGGAAAACAAGCAATTTAGATCCTAAAACCTTTGCTCTTGCTCTGCAGACGAGGAATACACCAACTGGTACAAAATATACTTCACTAGTGGAAAAGGAGCAAGAAAGTGTCTGCAGCAGCTTCTCTGCTTGCTGAAAACACAGAGAACAAACAGGGCTTGTGTCTTGAGAAAACCAACACAGCAACAGCAAAGCATAGTGTTCTACATAGCTCTTCCATGGAAAACAAGCAATTTAGATGCTAAAACCTTTGCTCTTGCTCTGCAGACGAGGAATACACCAACTGGTACAAAATATACTTCACTTGTGGAAAAGGGGCAAGAAAGTGTCTGCAGCAGCTTCTCTGCTTGCTGAAAACACAGGGAACAAACAGGGTTTGTGTCTTGAGAAAACCAACACAGCAACAGCAAAGCACAGTGTTCTACATATCTCTTCCAAGGAAATCAAGCAATTTAGGTCCTAAAACCTTTGCTCTTGCTCTGCAGACAAGGAATACACCAACTGGTACAAAATATACTTCACTTGTGGAAAAGGGGCAAGAAAGTGTCTGCAGCAGCTTCTCTGCTTGCTGAAAACACAGGGAACAAACAGGGTTTGTGTCTTTAGAAAACCAACACAGCAACAGCAAAGCATAGTGTTCTACATAGCTCTTCCATGGAAAACAAGCAATTTAGATCCTAAAACCTTTGCTCTTGCTCTGCAGACGAGGAATACACCAACTGGTACAAAATATACTTCACTTGTGGAAAAGGGGCAAGAAAGTGTCTGCAGCAGCTTCTCTGCTTGCTGAAAACACAGGGAACAAACAGGGTTTGTGTCTTGAGAAAACCAACACAGCAACAGCAAAGCACAGTGTTCTACATATCTCTTCCAAGGAAATCAAGCAATTTAGGTCCTAAAACCTTTGCTCCTGCTCTCCAGACGAGGAATACACCAACTGGTAGAAAATATACGTCAGTAGTGGAGAAAGCAGGTACGTGTCTTCAAGAGCTTCTCTGCTCGCTGCAAGTACAGAGAACAAACAGGGTTTGTTTCTTGAGAAAACCAACACAGCAACAGCAAAGCATAGTGTTCTACAGAGCTCTTCCATGGAAATCAAGCAATTTAGGTCCTAACACATTTGCTCTTGCTTTGCAGACGAGGAATACACCAACTGGTACAAAATATACTTCACTTGTGGAAAAGGGGCAAGAAAGTGTCTGCAGCAGCTTCTCTGCTTGCTGAAAACACAGGGAACAAACAGGGTTTGTGTCTTGAGAAAACCAACACAGCAACAGCAAAGCACAGTGTTCTACATATCTCTTCCAAGGAAATCAAGCAATTTAGATCCTAAAACCTTTGCTCCTGCTCTCCAGACGAGGAATACACCAACTGGTACAAAATATACGTCAGTAGTGGAGAAAGCAGGTACGTGTCTTCAAGAGCTTCTCTGCTCGCTGCAAGTACAGAGAACAAACAGGGTTTGTTTCTTGAGAAAACCAACACAGCAACAGCAAAGCATAGTGTTCTACAGAGCTCTTCCATGGAAATCAAGCAATTTAGGTCCTAACACATTTGCTCTTGCTTTGCAGACGAGGAACACACCAACTGGTACAAAATATACTTCACTTGTGGAAAAGGGGCAAGAAAGTGTCTGCAGCAGCTTCTCTGCTTGCTGCAAACACAGACAACCAACAGGACTTGTGTCTTGAGAAAACCAACACAGCAACAGCAAAGCATAGTGTTCTACAGAGCTCTTCCATGGAAAACAAGCAATTTAGATCCTAAAACCTTTGCTCTTGCTCTGCAGAAGAGGAATACACCAACTGGTACAAAATATACTTCACTTGTGGAAAAGGGGCAAGAAAGTGTCTGCAGCAGCTTTTCTGCTCGCTGGAAACACATACAACCAACAAGACTTGTGTCTTGAGAAAACCAACACAGTAACAGCAAAGCATAGTGTTCTACAGAGCTCTTCCATGGAAATCAAGCAATTTTAGTCCTAAAACCTTTGCTCTTGCTTTGCAGACGAGGAACACACCAACTGGTACAAAATATACGTCAGTAGTGGAGAAAGCAGGTACGTGTCTTCAAGAGCTTCTCTGCTTGCTGAAAACACAGGGAACAAACAGGGCTTGTGTCTTTAGAAAACCAACACAGCAACAGCAAAGCATAGTGTTCTTAATAGCTCTTCCAATGAAATCAAGCAATTTAGGTCCTAAAACCTTTGATCCGTCTCTGCAGACGAGGAATACACCAACTGGTACAAAATATACTTCACTTGTGAAAAAGGGGCAAGAAAGTGTCTGCAGCAGCTTCTCTGCTTGCTGCAAACACAGACAACCAACAGGACTTGTGTCTTGAGAAAACCAACACAGCAACAGCAAAGCATAGTGTTCTACATAGCTCTTCCATGGAAAACAAGCAATTTAGATCCTAAAACCTTTGCTCTTGCTCTGCAGACGAGGAATACACCAACTGGTACAAAATATACTTCACTAGTGGAAAAGGAGCAAGAAAGTGTCTGCAGCAGCTTCTCTGCTTGCTGAAAACACAGAGAACAAACAGGGCTTGTGTCTTGAGAAAACCAACACAGCAACAGCAAAGCATAGTGTTCTACATAGCTCTTCCATGGAAAACAAGCAATTTAGATCCTAAAACCTTTGCTCTTGCTCTGCAGACGAGGAATACACCAACTGGTACAAAATATACTTCACTTGTGGAAAAGGGGCAAGAAAGTGTCTGCAGCAGCTTCTCTGCTTGCTGAAAACACAGGGAACAAACAGGGTTTGTGTCTTGAGAAAACCAACACAGCAACAGCAAAGCACAGTGTTCTACATATCTCTTCCAAGGAAATCAAGCAATTTAGGTCCTAAAACCTTTGCTCTTGCTCTGCAGACAAGGAATACACCAACTGGTACAAAATATACTTCACTTGTGGAAAAGGGGCAAGAAAGTGTCTGCAGCAGCTTCTCTGCTTGCTGAAAACACAGGGAACAAACAGGGTTTGTGTCTTTAGAAAACCAACACAGCAACAGCAAAGCATAGTGTTCTACATAGCTCTTCCATGGAAAACAAGCAATTTAGATCCTAAAACCTTTGCTCTTGCTCTGCAGACGAGGAATACACCAACTGGTACAAAATATACTTCACTTGTGGAAAAGGGGCAAGAAAGTGTCTGCAGCAGCTTCTCTGCTTGCTGAAAACACAGGGAACAAACAGGGTTTGTGTCTTGAGAAAACCAACACAGCAACAGCAAAGCACAGTGTTCTACATATCTCTTCCAAGGAAATCAAGCAATTTAGGTCCTAAAACCTTTGATCCGTCTCTGCAGACGAGGAACACACCAACTGGTACAAAATATACTTCACTTGTGAAAAAGGGGCAAGAAAGTGTCTGCAGCAGCTTCTCTGCTTGCTGAAAACACAGAGAACAAACAGGGTTTGTGTCTTGAGAAAACCAACACAGCAACAGCAAAGCATAGTGTTCTACATAGCTCTTCCATGGAAAACAAGCAATTTAGATCCTAAAACCTTTGCTCTTGCTCTGCAGACGAGGAATACACCAACTGGTACAAAATATACTTCACTTGTGGAAAAGGGGCAAGAAAGTGTCTGCAGCAGCTTTTCTGCTCGCTGGAAACACATACAACTAACAAGGCTTGTGTCTTGAGAAAACCAACACAGTAACAGCAAAGCACAGTGTTCTACATATCTCTTCCAAGGAAATCAAGCAATTTAGGTCCTAAAACCTTTGCTCCTGCTCTCCAGACGAGGAATACACCAACTGGTACAAAATATACGTCAGTAGTGGAGAAAGCAGGTACGTGTCTTCAAGAGCTTCTCTGCTCGCTGCAAGTACAGAGAACAAACAGGGTTTGTTTCTTGAGAAAACCAACACAGCAACAGCAAAGCATAGTGTTCTACAGAGCTCTTCCATGGAAATCAAGCAATTTAGGTCCTAACACATTTGCTCTTGCTTTGCAGACGAGGAACACACCAACTGGTACAAAATATACTTCACTTGTGGAAAAGGGGCAAGAAAGTGTCTGCAGCAGCTTCTCTGCTTGCTGCAAACACAGACAACCAACAGGACTTGTGTCTTGAGAAAACCAACACAGCAACAGCAAAGCATAGTGTTCTACAGAGCTCTTCCATGGAAAACAAGCAATTTAGATCCTAAAACCTTTGCTCTTGCTCTGCAGAAGAGGAATACACCAACTGGTACAAAATATACTTCACTTGTGGAAAAGGGGCAAGAAAGTGTCTGCAGCAGCTTTTCTGCTCGCTGGAAACACATACAACCAACAAGACTTGTGTCTTGAGAAAACCAACACAGTAACAGCAAAGCATAGTGTTCTACAGAGCTCTTCCATGGAAATCAAGCAATTTTAGTCCTAAAACCTTTGCTCTTGCTTTGCAGACGAGGAACACACCAACTGGTACAAAATATACGTCAGTAGTGGAGAAAGCAGGTACGTGTCTTCAAGAGCTTCTCTGCTTGCTGAAAACACAGGGAACAAACAGGGCTTGTGTCTTTAGAAAACCAACACAGCAACAGCAAAGCATAGTGTTCTTAATAGCTCTTCCAATGAAATCAAGCAATTTAGGTCCTAAAACCTTTGATCCGTCTCTGCAGACGAGGAATACACCAACTGGTACAAAATATACTTCACTTGTGAAAAAGGGGCAAGAAAGTGTCTGCAGCAGCTTCTCTGCTTGCTGCAAACACAGACAACCAACAGGACTTGTGTCTTGAGAAAACCAACACAGCAACAGCAAAGCATAGTGTTCTACATAGCTCTTCCATGGAAAACAAGCAATTTAGATCCTAAAACCTTTGCTCTTGCTCTGCAGACGAGGAATACACCAACTGGTACAAAATATACTTCACTAGTGGAAAAGGAGCAAGAAAGTGTCTGCAGCAGCTTCTCTGCTTGCTGAAAACACAGAGAACAAACAGGGCTTGTGTCTTGAGAAAACCAACACAGCAACAGCAAAGCATAGTGTTCTACATAGCTCTTCCATGGAAAACAAGCAATTTAGATCCTAAAACCTTTGCTCTTGCTCTGCAGACGAGGAATACACCAACTGGTACAAAATATACTTCACTTGTGGAAAAGGGGCAAGAAAGTGTCTGCAGCAGCTTCTCTGCTTGCTGAAAACACAGGGAACAAACAGGGTTTGTGTCTTGAGAAAACCAACACAGCAACAGCAAAGCACAGTGTTCTACATATCTCTTCCAAGGAAATCAAGCAATTTAGGTCCTAAAACCTTTGCTCTTGCTCTGCAGACAAGGAATACACCAACTGGTACAAAATATACTTCACTTGTGGAAAAGGGGCAAGAAAGTGTCTGCAGCAGCTTCTCTGCTTGCTGAAAACACAGGGAACAAACAGGGTTTGTGTCTTTAGAAAACCAACACAGCAACAGCAAAGCATAGTGTTCTACATAGCTCTTCCATGGAAATCAAGCAATTTAGATCCTAAAACCTTTGCTCTTGCTCTGCAGACGAGGAATACACCAACTGGTACAAAATATACTTCACTTGTGGAAAAGGGGCAAGAAAGTGTCTGCAGCAGCTTCTCTGCTTGCTGAAAACACAGGGAACAAACAGGGTTTGTGTCTTGAGAAAACCAACACAGCAACAGCAAAGCACAGTGTTCTACATATCTCTTCCAAGGAAATCAAGCAATTTAGGTCCTAAAACCTTTGATCCGTCTCTGCAGACGAGGAACACACCAACTGGTACAAAATATACTTCACTTGTGAAAAAGGGGCAAGAAAGTGTCTGCAGCAGCTTCTCTGCTTGCTGAAAACACAGGGAACAAACAGGGTTTGTGTCTTGAGAAAACCAACACAGCAACAGCAAAGCATAGTGTTCTACATAGCTCTTCCATGGAAAACAAGCAATTTAGATCCTAAAACCTTTGCTCTTGCTCTGCAGACGAGGAATACACAAACTGGTACAAAATATACTTCACTAGTGGAAAAGGAGCAAGAAAGTGTCTGCAGCAGCTTCTCTGCTTGCTGAAAACACAGAGAACAAACAGGGCTTGTGTCTTGAGAAAACCAACACAGCAACAGCAAAGCATAGTGTTCTACATAGCTCTTCCATGGAAAACAAGCAATTTAGATCCTAAAACCTTTGCTCTTGCTCTGCAGACGAGGAATACACCAACTGGTACAAAATATACTTCACTTGTGGAAAAGGGGCAAGAAAGTGTCTGCAGCAGCTTTTCTGCTCGCTGGAAACACATACAACTAACAAGGCTTGTGTCTTGAGAAAACCAACACAGTAACAGCAAAGCACAGTGTTCTACATATCTCTTCCAAGGAAATCAAGCAATTTAGGTCCTAAAACCTTTGCTCCTGCTCTCCAGACGAGGAATACACCAACTGGTACAAAATATACGTCAGTAGTGGAGAAAGCAGGTACGTGTCTTCAAGAGCTTCTCTGCTCGCTGCAAGTACAGAGAACAAACAGGGTTTGTTTCTTGAGAAAACCAACACAGCAACAGCAAAGCATAGTGTTCTACAGAGCTCTTCCATGGAAATCAAGCAATTTAGGTCCTAACACATTTGCTCTTGCTTTGCAGACGAGGAACACACCAACTGGTACAAAATATACTTCACTTGTGGAAAAGGGGCAAGAAAGTGTCTGCAGCAGCTTCTCTGCTTGCTGCAAACACAGACAACCAACAGGACTTGTGTCTTGAGAAAACCAACACAGCAACAGCAAAGCATAGTGTTCTACAGAGCTCTTCCATGGAAAACAAGCAATTTAGATCCTAAAACCTTTGCTCTTGCTCTGCAGAAGAGGAATACACCAACTGGTACAAAATATACTTCACTTGTGGAAAAGGGGCAAGAAAGTGTCTGCAGCAGCTTTTCTGCTCGCTGGAAACACATACAACCAACAAGACTTGTGTCTTGAGAAAACCAACACAGTAACAGCAAAGCATAGTGTTCTACAGAGCTCTTCCATGGAAATCAAGCAATTTTAGTCCTAAAACCTTTGCTCTTGCTTTGCAGACGAGGAACACACCAACTGGTACAAAATATACGTCAGTAGTGGAGAAAGCAGGTACGTGTCTTCAAGAGCTTCTCTGCTTGCTGAAAACACAGGGAACAAACAGGGCTTGTGTCTTTAGAAAACCAACACAGCAACAGCAAAGCATAGTGTTCTTAATAGCTCTTCCAATGAAATCAAGCAATTTAGGTCCTAAAACCTTTGATCCGTCTCTGCAGACGAGGAATACACCAACTGGTACAAAATATACTTCACTTGTGAAAAAGGGGCAAGAAAGTGTCTGCAGCAGCTTCTCTGCTTGCTGCAAACACAGACAACCAACAGGACTTGTGTCTTGAGAAAACCAACACAGCAACAGCAAAGCATAGTGTTCTACATAGCTCTTCCATGGAAAACAAGCAATTTAGATCCTAAAACCTTTGCTCTTGCTCTGCAGACGAGGAATACACCAACTGGTACAAAATATACTTCACTAGTGGAAAAGGAGCAAGAAAGTGTCTGCAGCAGCTTCTCTGCTTGCTGAAAACACAGAGAACAAACAGGGCTTGTGTCTTGAGAAAACCAACACAGCAACAGCAAAGCATAGTGTTCTACATAGCTCTTCCATGGAAAACAAGCAATTTAGATCCTAAAACCTTTGCTCTTGCTCTGCAGACGAGGAATACACCAACTGGTACAAAATATACTTCACTTGTGGAAAAGGGGCAAGAAAGTGTCTGCAGCAGCTTCTCTGCTTGCTGAAAACACAGGGAACAAACAGGGTTTGTGTCTTGAGAAAACCAACACAGCAACAGCAAAGCACAGTGTTCTACATATCTCTTCCAAGGAAATCAAGCAATTTAGGTCCTAAAACCTTTGCTCTTGCTCTGCAGACAAGGAATACACCAACTGGTACAAAATATACTTCACTTGTGGAAAAGGGGCAAGAAAGTGTCTGCAGCAGCTTCTCTGCTTGCTGAAAACACAGGGAACAAACAGGGTTTGTGTCTTTAGAAAACCAACACAGCA